>NW_022995380.1:30551277-30731277 GCF_004354385.1 Drosophila innubila
TCAATCAGTCAATCATTCAATCATTCAGTTACAAATTGTGTTTATTTGTTGATATAAATCTTAATTTTTGTAATTTTATGTTGAACTTTTAATAATTTTCTCGATATATAAATATAATATAAATCAATCAGTTAATCAATCAATCGATCAATCGATCAATCATGCAATATCGTAAGCAAGCCGCCTAGTCAACCAAAATGTTTGTACAAATCTTTTTATCGTCATCACAAATCGTTTTTAATCCGCAAAACAAAAGACTTAAGACACAAACTTGACCTCCGTCTGCCCGTTTACAGGGTATACGCGCAGAGTATAGGGCGTGGGTTCATAACAGGAAATAACGCAAGTCATAAAATGCCGTTGAAAATGTTTTTGCATTTGTTGTGAGCACAACATCCGCATTAATTGATCGCACATGTTGCCACTTGTCGCAACAGTTTGACAGCCACTGTAAATGACACTAATGAGACAACTTTAAATGCTTTGCGCATTTGAATTTGAATTTTGCTATTTCACTTTTTTGCTTTGCAATAATTTGTTTTGTTTTGAACTGTTTCACTATTTCTCACAATTTTCTGTTCTTTCGCTGCGCAATTGATTTATATTTAATTTAGCAATAAATGCAATTGATTTCTGGGTGGGCAACAACTTTACACAAAAAACTAACAACAACCACAATAAAACTTGGCTATTTGTAAGCAAATCATGCAAATCGTATTATATTAAAATTTCATCCGATATTTGACGCGGTTTGTTGAACTTCTCTCAAATGTTAAGCAAAAAAACCAAAGAAAAAACTAAATAAAAATTTAAAAAAATTACAAAAGCTGGCAGAAAAACAATCAAATCCAAATATAACCGGTATTTATGACAAACGTCTAAGGCATAAACTTAATTATAGTTAATATATGTGTTAGTCTGCGGCCAAAAATGATGGCATGGAAATTTTAGCCAACTTCTCGCCAGGTTCTGACCAACACAAAAAGCTCACAAAGTGTAAATTAATTAAGTTGCTCTTAAGCTAAGCAAGACAGTTAAACTATCAAGTGTTTTGACAAAATCAAAACTGTACACAATTTCTCTAACAAAAAATATACATGTCTTTACTATGGATTTATTTTGAATTTTTTTTTTAATATTGTTTTTTTGGCTATGGTTCTAAGAACAAGTTGAAAATAGGGAAAAATATATATAAATATGTAAATATGAACCTTTAATTTCTATTGCAACACTTTATATTTTTTATGCATTTTTATTTTATAATTTATTTTGTTGTTTTTTTCTATGGTTCTTACAACAAGTTAAAAAAACAAATATTATTTTCATCGAATTTAACCATTTATAAAAATATATGTACACCTATGTAAATGTTTAATTTCTCGTGCACAAAATATATATTTTTATAAACATTTATGTTTTAACTGATTTAATTGTTCTTGTTTATAGTTCTTTAATATGGTTTTTTTAATTTTTATTTTAATATTTATTTTTTTGGCTATGGTTCTAAAAACAAGTTGAAAATAGGGAAAATATATATATAAATATGTAAATATGAACCTTTAATTTCTATTGAAAAACTATATATTTTTTCTACATTTTTTTTTTATAATTTATTTTATTGTTCTTGTCTATGGTTCTCACAAGTTAAAAAAAAAATGTTCAACGAATTAAACCATTTAAAAAATATATATACACATATGTAAATGTTAATGTTTAATTTCTCGTGCACAAAATATATATTTTTATGTACTTTTATTTTTTAACATATTTAATTGTTCTTGTTTATAGTTCTTAGAACGAATTAATAGAATAAATATAGTTTTCAACGAATTTAACTAATTTAAAATAAATTGGTATTTTCTCAAAACACTTGCTAGATTAACTGTATATACATTAATATTAACAAATATGTATTTTCTAGTATATATATTTATTTGTTTGCCAATTTGATTTTTTGTCTTGTCATGCTGACGCTTTTGGTTTGATTGTCAGAATTTTCGCCAATTGCCGCGTTGGTCAAATTTTTGGTTTTTTGGTGGACTTTGAACAGCGTCAAATCTGCCAGTTAAAAATGTTATTCTTTTTTTTTTTTGGGTTACATAAGAGAGAGAGAGAGGGAGAGCGGGAGTGAGGAAGGGAGAGGGGTGCTGTTTGCGTAAGCGTCGCGACGACGGCAGCATCTCTTGTCTCTTGTCTTGACCCTTTTTTATGTTTTCTTTCATTTTTTGGCTTTCTTTGGTTCACACGCGCAGCCAAATGCTTTCCCAAAAAAAAAAAGCAAAAAAAAAAGTACACTGACCACAAAAATGCTTCCGTCAGCAGCAGCAGCAAAAGCGGCAAGTGTAAAAAGGTATTTGTAATTGTTATTGTTGTTGTTGTGATTTTTTTATGTGTGTTACTATTGTTGTTGTTGTTGTTGCTGCTGTTGCGCGTTACATTTTAACGCTTCATTATGCGCCATAAGCGCAAGAGACGCAACTGAAAAATGTACCATGTCAATTATTGAGACTGATGCGACTCCCCCCCAATCCCCTTTTTTACACACCCCCCTTTAATCTACCCATTACTGTCAAAATCATGACTAACTCAGCCATACAATGCCTGTTTTGTATTAACGCCCAAAAAAAAAAGAAAGAAAAAAAACAAAAATATAAAAATAAACGCCTTGACTTCAGCTAATTGTTGCGCTAAACGACCTGGCTAAATGCGGACACATCTTTAGGCCTTAATCATTCCCTATAAACAACTAAACAAAGTGAAAAAAAAACCCAACAACTTTTTCATTGTCAATTTGCTGAAATTGAAAAGTTTCCACACACACACACGAGAATTCAAGGTGATTTTCCCTTCGGAGAGAAAAGTGCAATTATTATTATATATCAATTGAGTTTTGTGGGGAATTCCCCCCAATATAATACTTATTATAATACGAGTAAGATGTCATTTAATTCAAGAGGCTATCAAGAGGATTACGTGTCAGATATATGAGATATTCAGACTCAAGCGGAAAGTAACAGACATTCCTATTACATTTTGAATAATCTTTAAAGCGAATAATTCAGAAAATACATATAAAATATCAATAAATTCAACAAGTGCTTAAGTGTCATACTTATAGGGTTACTATAAACTTAAGAGGGCAGTAACAGATATTTTTTCTAAACTTAAAATTCTGAAATATTAATAGAATCAAGAAGGGATTAAATGGCATATTTATAAGGTCAATAAACACAAGAGGGAGGTCTTAGAAATTGATTCTACAATTTAAATAGTCTTAAAATATCAATATTTATTTGAAATATTAAGAGTAATTTCAGAAGTATTTACAAAATTAAGGAGGGAATTAAACTGCATATTTATAATTAATCTTTAAACTCAAGCGGGGAGTCACAGAAAATTTTCTACAATTTAAATAAGCCTAAAAGTTTGTAAACAACAATATTTTTTAAAAATCAATAGACTTCAGAGAGAAATGTCAGGAATACAGAATATGTCATTTATCTAAGATATCTTAAGTCACAAAGGAAGCAAGTAAAATTATTAGCTGTTCGCTTAAAATAATTTAAAAATAACACTAAGAAATTCCAGATAGAATTTGGAAGAAAACTTGTGATATAAGTTATTTAAAGACTCATTTTAATAACCAATTTATATAATTTTAAAAGCAAAGTAATTGAAATACAATAAAATATCTACAGACTCTAGACTCTGGAGTCCAAAAAGCATTTTGAGAAAATTATTAATAATCTACAGAGGTGATTGAAATTACGAGAAATATGTATTATATGACATCAAATTGTTGCGCTTATACAATACAAAATTTAAATGAATTTAGCTTTTAATGGAAAGAAAATAAATATAAAATTTAAGCGCTGATTGGTCAGTTAATGTTTAAAATTAAGTAAAATATTGAAGTTTAATTTTGAAAAATTGAGCTAGGCCATAAAAAGAAATACAGTGGCTCACAGCTTATTTGACCCAACAAATTAAGAGAGATTTAAATTACTAGTAATCAGAAACATTTCTATTAAATTTTAATAGACTCTAGAGGAAAGTTCATAAAATTACTAATCATATATAATTAATGCCTTGAGTGTTGCAATAGAAATACCTGAAAATTTATAGTTAAGGTCAACAAGGTCACCTTGGTCAATGCCAAGACTTTTGGCTTGCCAATCAAAATTCAACTGCATTTTAAATTTAATGCAGTATAAATTATTTTCTGAATTGTTAAGACAAAAAGCTGACAAAATGAGTTTGATTGTCTTAACAATGTTGTTTAAAAGTTGCTTAACTTTGAAGACAAAAAATTGGGATAAATCGAGTAATCATGTTAAAAAGCTGCATATATTTAACAACAAATACAATTAAATTGTTAATAAAACGCCAAATGAAACAATGGCTGAATACAAAATAAAATACAAATAATAATATTATTATTATTATTATATTTTTATTATTGTTAACACTTTACAACAGCTTGGCAATTAATTAAATCAAGACAAAAACTGAACAGACTTCAATATTAAGACAAACAAAACAGCAACAAACAATACAAGTTTCAAATGCAAAACTGGGAAGACAACAACAACAATAACAATAACAACAACAGCATCAGCTGAGAAATACAAGATGATAAAAAGGTGTTGATCCAGCGATGAGAAGATGAGGCAACAAAAAACTTGGACAGTCCAAATTGTTGTAGTATGCACATAAAGCTAACACACACTCACACACACACACACAGCACAGAGACACATATATTTCTCTTTACAAGGCCAACCAGGCCAAGTCTGTTGGCCTGGCTTATATCTCTCTTCTTTTTTTTGCCAACTTCAACTCTTACTCCATGTCCAACATCGACTTAAAATCTGAATAAAATTACGTTATTGCGTCGGGAATGGTATGAAATAATTTTGGGATGCTGTCAACGGGTTAATTTTGTATTTGATTTATTTTAATTGAGCTGGGCGGCAAAGTCTTTTTTATATAAGAGCACAGAGAACTGTCATCATCTCAGCAATTTCATGCAATTTGTTAAGCCATCAAAAAATCATAATAATAATACTTTTTAAATGCGTTTAATTGCTGCAGCTCAACACTTTTACTTTCCTGACCACCCAAAAAGCATTAAAAGAAAAAAAATTTATAAAAGGGCAACACCGGAAACTTGTATAAACTAAAAGCGATTCAAATCAACATTTTGGAAAATATATAAAAATAAATCTCTTGTTGCAGTTGGTCAACTTTTAATTTTTGTTATATATATTTTGCAATAAATACTAATTAAATAAATGCAATCAATTAAAACTGAAAGCAATTGCTAAAAAGAAGTTCAAAAAATGCTAGAAAAATTAATAAAAATAATTAAGTTCAAAGTTTTGTTGTTGTCGTTATTTAAGCAAAAAATAAAATAAAACAAAAATAATTCCAAAAAGTGCTAGAAAAATTGATAAAAATAATAAAGCTCAAAATTTTGTTGTTGTGGTTATTTAAGCGAAAAATACAAATAAAATTAATTGAAACTCTAAGAGTTTGATAAATAAAACTCCAAGAATTTCAAGAAAAATAAAACAAAATTAATTAAATTTAATAAAGTTTACACTGTACTAGATATTTAAATGTTGTGGTTATTAAAAAAAATACAATTAAATAATTTAAGTAAGATAAATCAAAAAGTTATTGAAAATTAAAGTTAAAAGAAAATTTACAAAAAGCTAAAAATTACAGCGCTTAAAAATAGAAAAGACAAAATAAACAATATTAAAAGGTCTGCACAACATTAAATTTAATTAATTTAAGCAATTAATAAGTAAAATTTCAAAAAAAAAATAAAATATATACATATTATAATAAATGAAATTACCATTTTTTTTGCTGTTGCTGTGGTAAATAACCACAAAAAAGCAAGCAAAACTGACAAATTCATGAAAATAAAGCAAATGTTCAAAAAACTGCTGCGCTTTGAATAGACGAGGGTAAAAAGACGGCGAAAAAAAGCAAATGAAAAAGAAAAGACAAGAAAACGAAAATGAATTGTGGAACCTGCACAACATTAAAATCAATTTATAGGTCAAGTTGAGCGCAGTTGTGTGTGTGTGTGTGTGTGTGTGTTTGTATTGTGTGTGTGTGTGTGTGTGTGTGTGTGTGCAACTCGCTTTTGAAGTCCAAATAAATTCAGGTTCAGCTTGAGACTCGAGACTTTTACTCGATCAGCAGCGGCATCTCAGTCTAATAAGCGGAATTATGCAATAAGCGAGTAAACCAATACACACACACACACACACACACAGTCTCTCACATAGCTTTAAGCAAATGCAATTAGCTGCCCATTAATTTGAGCCACGATTTGTGTAATAAAATAAAAGAGAAAAAAATTAAAAGCATTAATCAGAAATGAGCAACATATATTTTTGTTTTCCTTTGTTTTTGTTTTTTGCTTATGCTGCAGCTTGCCACTTGTTGCAGTTGCAGTTGTATTGTGGGTCAAGTTGAAAATGCAACACGAGCTGCACAACATTCACATTCACATTCGCTTGCACATTAATTGCAGTCAATACAAAAACGCGCGCGTATAAAACCGCGCCGAAGACGCCTGCCTGCCAGCCTGGCGCGATTTCGTAATCGCGCGAACTATAAAAAACCGCTTTGCTGCACTTGCTGCAACAAATGCACCCAAAAAAAATAAAATAAAATAAAATAAATAAATAAAATAAAAAACATAAGCGCGAAGTGTATATATCACTTTTATACATACAGTTAGTTCAGTAATTGTTTTGACAAAATCAAAAAATAAACATGTTTTACTTAACAAAAAAATAAAACACTTTTTTTTGTATTTTATGTTATTATTTTTTTCGTACAATACAAGGTAAACTTTTAAATTAATAAACTTTTAGTCTTACATTTAAAATTTTTTAAAATTTGTGCAGTTTATAAACTTCAAATTTTATATGCAAACTTTTTATATAATTTGTGTAAATTTAAAATCTTATTCTCTAATTTTATAGGTATTTTAATGTTCATAATTTCTACTTTAAATTTATGTAATTTATTCTAATTGTTTATTTAAATTTGAGTTGGTTAAGTTTGTTGTACAGCTTTTAACTTTACAAAAAATGTAGTTCTAAATTTTAAATTGCTTACATGTATTTTTTTTCAAGTGCTCTTTTTGTATTTTAAATTTATAAATTATTTAAATTTTGAGTTGATTTATTACAAATACAAATATGTGCTATTATTTTTTCTTGTCAAACAAATTATTTGACTAAGTGTATATACATATATCTTGTTTTTTCTGCACACTAAAGAAGACTTTAAGAGCGAGTGCGCCCGCGCGACTTTTGGAGCAACAACAACAAATCGCGTTAATTTGGCAATCAAGTGACTGAACGGACTTAACCGTCGCAGAGTTGGCCTAAAATGCCAAGTAATTGGTGCAAGACCCCCCTCCTAAGCATATGTTGTTATTGTTGTTATTATTGTTGCTTTTGCATTCGCTTGATTTTGGACTGTGCCGCTCACTGTGCCACCCCGCGTTTTTGGCGCGTTTCAAGTTGCAAGTTGCAAGTTGGAAATTGCACAAATGCTTACTGTATTTAACAGCTGCGTTAACAAGTTCCCACTCCTGTTTAAGCCCATCAATTCAGCTGACATTTTATTGGCGAATTTACATATTTTATATTTATTTTTATTTATTTATTTTTTTGTATATGCAAATATCTTGTCAAGCAACAAACACATTATTCTCACTTATTTTCTGAACATTCAAATTGTGTTCTGACATTAACAACACAATTTTTTATAATATTTTTTTTCTTAAGTCTTCTTTTCTGCTTAACTGAATATTTAAAATGCCGATTCATTGCACTCGCAATGCACACACAATTATTTATTTATTTATAGAATTGCAACACGTTTAGAAAAGGTACGATGACTTTTAAATTTTATTCAATTCAATGTTTGTTACAAGTCCAAAGGGTTGTCAATTAAGAGGCACTGTTGTTAGGCTAAATACATAGAGTATTACGTCTTAATGCAAATATGTTTACATTCCATTTTTTTTTTATCAAGTTGCATTCCTCACAAATTGCTTTTCAATCGCTTTAAATGTCAACTCGATTATAAATTTACGTTTAATTTAGTATTGTGTATTTACCAAAAAAAAAAAAAAAAAATATAAAGTAAAACCTGATTTTGAATAATACAAGTTAAGGATTAAAATTCTTTTGTATTTCCCTTAATTTTAAACAGCTAAAAAAATGTAAAACTCTATATAGACGCAAACGATAAATACCCTAATCTTAAATGGGCAATAATTGAATTATCAACCTGGAACTCACATGAATGATAAGACGATAAGAAGCCGATGTCAACGTCATAGTGCACACGATTTTTTCCCTCTTTTTTTTTATTTGGAGAAAAAACAAAAACTAAAAGTTATCAGTTTTTTTTTTTTTTTAGCACTTGAGCGCGATTTACTCAGCGTTATATGTGTGTGTGTGTGTGTACACTGTACAGCAACACGAAAAAAAAGAGTTAACTGTTTGGACACACACTCGGTAAACTTGTTGTGTGTGTGTGTGTGCGTGTGTGTAGAAAAATAGGCTGATGAAGGCACGCACAAATTCAATGTCAGACAATAAATAAACCTTTGGCCAAATAGCACTATTAGTATTAGTATTATTATTATGATGATGATTATTATTTTGCAACATGCTGCGAATGCAGCGAAATTTGTTGCATTGCAATATCGCGCATACGTCGCGTTGTACTAACAGGGCGCACACAACGCCATCGAGTCACATGCGACAACTCCAGCAACAACAACAACAGCTGCTTATCGCACTCTCTCAACAGCTGAGCGCTGTCAACATTAGCAGCGACTGCGACGCTGACGCTGACGCAGACGTCGCTGCCAACGATTCCTCTCTCTCTCTCGCTCTCTCTCTTTGGGACGCTTACAGCAATTGCAAGCAAATCGTTTGATTAAAATCCATTTTTATTATCATTACTCACACTTTGAGGCAACTGGCCTAGTAAAATTATTTATCTATTTATTTATTTATCTATCTATATATATTTTTACCCTTACACACATTTTTATTTTACTATTTATTTACTATATGTACTCATTTAATTAAATAAATAAAATTATTTAAAAGAGTCGACAGCATAAAGTTATTTAGACTTTAAAATCAAATTTAAAAAAAAATTGTAAACAACATTTACAAGTGAATTATTAAATTAGAAAATTATTAAACACAACTTTACATTTTTATTTATTTATTTATTTGCTTCAGTATCTATTTATGTCATATATTCATTAAAATATAAAATAAACTAAAATCAGTTGACAGCCAGCAATTAAGTGCAATAGAATAAAAAATGAGATTATAAGTTTATAAAGTTTATTTATATAAAAATTAAATTTTCTTTTCTATTCAGAACAAAAATTATTTTAAAATGCAAAATTACAAATTTTAAAACCATTTAATAAAGCTGTTCAATACGGTTTAAATACCTAAAAATATATATAATATATTAATACATAAAATATATTTTTTTATTTATTTAAAGTTATCTTACATTTTTTAATACGAAGCACTATTATTTTCAAAATGATTTATTACTTAATTTATTTAATGTCGCCCAAAATTGAACAGAAAGTATATATTTTAAAAGTGTAAGGAAATAAGTTTAAAAGTGTTACAGTTATATTAAATTTTTAACAGTTTACAATTTATAAAGATGCAAAAAATTTAACTTAATTCAGGAATAATAATTGTTAAAAAAATGCAGCTTATTTATATACATATTTATTTAACATTGACTAAAATAAATTGTCTGAATTAAACTATTTAAAACTTCAAACAAAATGTAAAAATAAAACTATTAAATTAATAATAATCCTATGTTAAAAACAATGTTCAGAGTATAAATTATAAATGAAAAATATTAAGTATTGGCCTAGTCAACAATTGTTAAATTTAAGCAATAATTTGTTTCCAGGATAGGTAAAAATAACCACAGAAATTATGTCAACAATTTATTGGTCAACAGTTGCAATTTTCTGTGTGTGTTTTCAGTGTCAAAAATGCAATGCAAAATTACAAGAAATATAACAAATAGAGTTGTACAAATAATTGTGAAATAAAAAATACCAGAGAGTGAAATAATAAAGATAAAGCCAAGGATTTAAGCACACAGTTTCTTTTTTTTTTATTTTATTTTTTATTTTTGAGTACAAAATGTTGCAATGGGCGCTTGGCTAGTGGCTCATTAGCCACAGCTTGAAGCTTCAAGCCACGATTGGTTAACCAAAAAAAAAAAGGCACAGTTTTTTGGTGTCTTTCTTTTATTTTCATTTTTTTGTTGCTGTTGTTGTTGTCGCATTTGCAGCTTCAGCTGCTGAATGAATATAAAAATCATGGGATTTCTACACAAGCCCAATGATGAGTAAAAAAATAATGTGTATAAAAAATGGAAGAAAAGACAAGGCGAATAATAAGCAAGGCATTCACTTGTTGTTGTTGTTGTTGCAATCGGATGCGATTGTTGGCCCTGAAGTCAGATCCATTTCACTTGCCAATCTCGATCCAATCACCTGCAAAATGCTCGTAATAAAAAAAAAAAAAAAAAACAACAAAAATGCCATATGAAGCAACTTATCCAGTTATTCAGTTATCCAGTTAAGATTCAAGGTCAGCAGCAGCTCCATTGCATTTCCGTATGAAAGGTTGCCAAGCCAGACTTAACCCCTCCCCTTTACCATCTCCCTCCCCCTTACTGACCACCGTTTGGGCCTTTTAGACAACCTCGGCAACCTCGGCCTTCGCTTTTGACCAAAACAGACGAGACGCAAACGATGGAAAACAAATAAATTGCAGCGTTTGCAGCTTGGTCATAATATATAATATATATATTTATATATATATATACAAATGTGTGTGTGTGTTGAATGGCTTTAGCAAAACAGAACCCAATAAAGATGTCTTTAGAACAAATAACACAAAAAAATATCACAAGTACAATTTAAAATCGCATAGAAAAACACAAATTAAATTTAAAAAAAAAAATAAAATATTTAAAAAATTTTAAAAATTAAAAAAAAAGTATCACAATTTTATGTAAATCAAAACCGCTTAGATATAAAATTTAAGTTATTAAAAAAAAATCGCTTAGAAAAATCAAAAATTAAAAAAAAATCTTCAAACATTTTAATATTTAAAAAAAAAATATCACAAGTACTATGATAGAAAATTTAATTTATTCAAACAAATTTATATTTTAAATTAAAAAATCACAAGCACAATTCAAAGTCGCATAGAAAGCTAAACAATTTAATTTAATAAACAAAACATAAATAAGGTTAATTAAAAGTGACAAATTAAAAGCGTTTAAAATAATTTTTCTTACATTTTAACTTGATTAACAAGTCATAGACAAGTATAATAAAATTAGAAATAATATAAGAAATAAATTAAAATCATTTTAAGACAATTATATATTTTGTGCAATAGAAATTTAAAAAATATATAGAAAAATATCAAATATAATACAAAGCTAAATAAATAAAGTTAAAATATAAAAAGAAAAAAAAAGAAAAAAAGTAAAGAAAATCACAAGTATAATCATCAAAATCGCCCACAAAGCTAAAAAATTTAATTTCAATAAAAACAAAAGAAAGAAAAAAATAGAGTAAAGAAAAGAGAAGAAGAAAGCTTGGAAAGTTCTGTGCGCTGCAAATTGTGCAGAAAAGACATTGAAAACTTTTGAAAATTTGTACTTGATAAATATGAACTGTTATTTTGTGGTTGTTGCTTCTTTTTCTTTGCATTTCTGCAGAAAAAGAAGCATTTGAAGATACACAACAAGAGGGAGGAAAAGCAAAGTCAAGAACTTGACACTGAGCAAAAACACGAATTAAAACGTAAACAAAATGCAGACGAAAGGTTTTTCACAACAACTAAACGTTAATTTAAAACAATTAATGACTACAAGAATTTCACAATAAAATAAATGACATGAAAATAAAACAATTTGAAGAAAAAAATAATAGAAATAAAAGTAATAAACCAAAAAAAAATCCAAAAGACTTTAAATAATATTTTTGAATGTATAAAATAAATCAAATATAATTATAAAAGCTAACATTTATTAAGTGGTGTTTTCGGATTTAGATTTAGATTTTTCGGATTAGAATTTTAGTTAGCCTATTTAATTAAAACACTTACCATTTTTGAAGTTTAATTAACTCCTTTCGTTTGTAGTTGAATTCAGTTTTTCCAGATTTTTCAGTGATCAGTAACAATTTGCACTTAAACACTTTGTTTGATTTTTTGTTTATTTACACTATTATTATCCTGCTGCTTGCATTGGACTTTAATACTTGTAATTGTTGCTCGAATAGTTATAAAATTATTTGTTTTTTAATTAGTTGCACACTCACAATATATTTAAATATATATCATTTGAATTTATATATATATATATTTGTTAACTAAATCACAGTCACAACTTTAGATTTCAGCTTCAGCTTCCGCTGCTGGCCAACTTGACTGACCAACTGACCAATTCTGTTAACTGTTTCGCCTGATTTGCTGATGGCCCGTCTCAAGTATAACGCTATCTCCCTCTCTCTCTCTCTCTCTCAGTTTAAATCTCGCTATCTGATTTTTCGACTCGACTGATCGTACGTTTTACCATTCAAATCAAAAACACTGAAATAAGTTTGATTTCACGCTGTCGCTTTACTTTTATACGAAGCACACGACGACGATGCGGCAGCGACGTCGCGACGTCAACGTCAACGTCAGCGCAGACGTATTTTTTTGGTGAGCGCAGCGAAGCTTTCGATAAATTCTGAGCGCAGCTTTAACACATGTATGTGAGCAAGCCAACACATACTCGCACATACAGCTTGCCAGCTGTCAGCGTTAATGTATGTGTGTGTGTACCTGAGAGCGCATGCTCACCGCTCTCTTTTACTTTGTCTGCTGCGTTTTCGGTGGCATCGCGTCGTGCAAGGATGCTGCGCGCTGCTTGCTGCGCATTTGACTGCGCATTCGACTTTGAGTTGTAAGCTTTACTTGTTGCTTTTGTTTTTGTTTTGCTTTGTTTTTCCCCAACTTACTCTCACCTTTTGTCTCGTTCACACACACAGCGCTTTTGCTCGTGCCTTTGCACCCACACAAAGGGCAGTGCTAATTATTAATGATATTGTGATATTTGTTGCTATTGCTGTAATGATGAGCGCAGAGTGCAAAGTTCTTTGAAAGCTCAACGGAAAACGGTTAATTAACCCTTGATGACACCACGGGCTCTTAAAAAGATACTGCACTTGTCTTAAACACAAGCTGCATTTTAATGCAAATATTATAATATATAATCTGAATACGGAATAAATACTTAAACGTAGTATATTTGCAAAAAAAAAAAAACTAAACAAACGAATGAGCTACAATATATTAGGTTCAAATATTGTTGAAATATATAATAATAATGAGACGAAACCAGTTTCTAGTTTTGCGCTCATTTCAAAAATGTCTGATAAAGACCCAGACTAAAGCAGACTAAAACATTTTGTCGCTGGCCGCATTTTTCTATTGTTTATTTAGTGCGTATGCTTGTATGTATGGGTATTTATATTAGTATTTCTTATTGGGCCACAACGTTGAACTTGGCAAGAGAAAATAAAAAACATTCAAAAAAACCCGAAGATTTTTTATTCTTGCTAATACAATTTTTGATCAATCATTTCCAAGACTGCGATATGATATAACAGTCAGAATTTAAGAAAAGTTCGTGAGCATATATAAGAAAAAAAGGAAATACTTACTTTTTGATAATTTTTGAAAAATCTTTTGAGAAATTTGTAAAGTATTGACTTTAATCGTAAAGTATTGACTTTAATTATTTAAGAGGATAGTGAGTTATAATTTTTTTATTTTTTAACAAATTGGCATTAATTCCCATACTTTGGCAGAATTATGTTAATCTATAAATTATAGGCTACTTTTAAAGAGTTACAAGTTTAATGACAAGTTTAAACTACCTTTTGCTAGGGTATATGACAACAATATCTCTCATTTATTAGATCTGCCATGTGCCGCTGCTGTGACAGAATCAGAACTCCATAACTAAGAGCCAAAAAAATCAAAAAAAAATAATAAAAACCGATGGTCATATCTGTGGCTTCCTCAATCATAAACCAGATTGCCAGCCAAGCCCATGCAAAACGCTCAAAAAATTCGAATTTCGAATGTCTGTAAGTTAATTTAAAGTCGAATTCCAGTGTTGTTAACATTATTTAATGCCTGCACCTAATCAGATTTAATTATTGGCTTTTTGTCTTTTTGGTTTTTTTGCTAATCTGCATCAATTTGTGGCGTGTTTTATTTTTTGCCTAGGTCACTGGAAAGCCCTACTATGAGTACACGTGTTACTTACAGACTAATTTCGAATTTACTCGCGAACTAAGTAAATCAAATACAACGATTGTAACAAAGCTCAAATTCCTGCTACATCATTCTTATATCAATTTTAGCCCAATAGCCAAAGGGTACAAAAAGCATTACATTTAGAAAATTCTATTATTTTTCGTTAATGGTAAGGGTCCCCCCCTTGAAATTAAGAAAATTCAATACTTTAAATCTCAAGTTTTTACTTTGAATCAACACTTTAATCTTGATTCTGAGATCTTTTATTCTGTCAAATCTCAACCGATTTTAAAACGGAATATTCTTTTGGTCATGATTTGGCCTCAAAATTCATTTTGCATTCAAATTTTATGTATTTCGTAAAAAAAATTACTGCCCTTTGGATCTCGATTTCAATGCTAAGGGTCCCCCCTTTGGATTTTCAAAAATTCAAAATTTTATATATCAAATTTTCACTTCTAATCAATTCCTTTTATTGAAATTAGTATAAAACGACACTTTAAACTTGATTCTGAGACCTTTCCTATTTTTTGTAAAAAATCATGTCAAAATTAGGAAATATTTTAACTTGTAAAGTTGCTAGTTCAGAGGCTTGAACAACTTTGAACTGTCATAACTTTGGCAAAACTGTACCGATTTGTAAGCGTAGTGTCGTTTTAATCATGGTTTGGCATCTAAATTTATTTTGCATTCAAATTTTATTAAATTCATTTAAATAGTTTAACTCTTCTGAAGTTAGATATTTACTTCGAAGTCATAATTATTATAAATCGACACCAATCGACAATTGCTAATTAAAACTGTATTTCAACAGGAGTCCAATCGATGCGGACGAATTCAGGTGTGTATGTCTAATTTTATTTTAAAACATATGTTTTACAATTTTTCTCAACTTTTTTTAATTTTTATTTCATTATGCTTACGGATACTAAACATTTTAAGGACTAGCAACTCACCTGCAGAGTTATTACTTGTGTTTATTAAATAACTTATTATGCAATAGACAAAGTACATATTACCTCTCAATTTCGCAAGGCTCATACATATTCAAAATATTATGTGCACTTTGCTCTGAAGTGTGCCAGATATGTCTGAATTTCTAATCAATTCTACTAAATAGTATAAGCAAGCACTAACAAGAAATGTGCTTAAAAAACAAAAATAAATACATATTCTGATGATGTGGTCAATTAACCCTTTGTTGACCCACAGGAGTGTGCAGGTAACTTTAAATTTCTAACAAACTCTACCTAAAATTGTCGTCAAGCTCTACAATAAAAGAATAATTTTAGAACTAATAAAACGCTACAATAACGACTTACAACAATTTTTATTAAACAACTTAGCAGAACTTTTCTACTAAAAGCTATTTATTTGCAGAATTTCATTAAAAAAATGGCATTCCTTATATGAAGAGTGTGTTAAATAATTTTTAAATTGGTGTTGTCATCGATTCTTAACTTGTTTCATAGTTAATCAAAACAAAAACATAGCTAAATGCATTCCTTATATGAAGACTGTTTTTTTTAATCGAAATTCGAATAGATGTTGTCATCGATTTTCAACTAGGTTTTGCAGTTTTTCGAAATCGAACATCAATAACTCTTGACTGGCCAACAACCTAATCGAAAAGCTTTTTGCCTTCATGTTTCCTCCCCCGTTCAATGTTTGTGTTGTTGTTTTTTTCAACTTCCGGCGCAGACAAAAGCGCAACAATCATTGAGGTACAATGACATTTGATGAAGCAAAAAAAAATATATATAAAAAACTGGGTCTGAAAATAAGCTACTGTAGTATTTTTGCTAGTGCAATACATTAAGACTTGCGTTTCTTACAAAATAATGTCTGTTTTTAGAGTTCACATACGATTGATACAATTTAGTGATGTGCAAATACAGCGAAATATCGATTATTTTTTGACGTTCAATCGCACCTATTTCTGCAGTGAAAAAAAGTATAATTTTAGTATAATTAAACTTTAAGAAAATTAACGATATATAAAAAATACGATTCGTAATAAGAAAAGGGTATATATAGTGTTTTAAAACAAATTTAAAAATCTTGATATTTGTAACTCGATTTATTATTTGATCGACAGTTTGAATTCACATCACTATATTATAGTGAAACTTGAGTTTCTTACAAAATAATGTCTGTTTCAGAGTTCATTGACGATTGATACAAATATAATAGCTGGGTATATGCCTGATTGAGACAACCTTCATTTGTTCAAATCAAAATTCATACGCTGGTCAAGTGTGGATCGAATTTTAGCAGATGAGACTTTTGGATGTTAAGGTCACAAATCCATGTTTGGTCTGTTTTTGTGGGTGTTGTATTGGGCTTTAGACAGATTGGCGCGGTTTTCCTCTTTGTTTTTTATCCATCTTTTGTTTGTTTATTGTAAACACGTTACTACCATTAACCTTATTCAAGCATCTACGAAATTTAAAATCAAATAATAGGCAAACTAACGATTGGGAGTTCAAGGTCTTTGACCAATTTTGCTTGGCTATAAAATTACCAAATATAGCTCAATGCGTGCAAACTATAAAAAATTAACTCTAAAGCAGAACTCTACACGCAGCTGTTAATGAGTATCGAATATACTAAATGGAAAAGTAGTTAAAAAAAAAAAACAGTCGAGCAAGCTAGACTCTAAGAGACACTGTAGTTAAAAAAATAAAAACCTTATGAATAATGCAAATAGTACAAATATTATTTAAAAATAAAATAATTTCAGAAAATTTTTTTTAAATTTTTTAAAAAAAATGTCTAAAACTGACTCCTTCTTTAGGGCGATTTATTTAATATTGGAGTGAAAATCGACTGTCTTCTGGTTTGATTTTTCTGAGTGTAGCGACTCTAGCCCTTATAATTTATGTAAATACCCTTTGCGCATTTGAGTGCAGGGTCTAAACAACAACAACAACAACGAGACACAGTTGCAGTAACTGGCAATGTTAGGTTCCCCCCTCGCCCGACATTGTGCAACTGCCAATGATTGATGCCTCAAAAGCTCTCCAAAGACAAAGGCAGCCGCAGATATTGCGCCATGTTGTTGTTGTTGTTGTTGTAAGTGTTGGTGTTGCACTTGCCGCAGCCATCATTAATGTTATGATTATTAAATAACGGTTAAGTCAAGCGCAATTCTCTAATTCTGCAAATCATTCTCACATTTACATTGGCATTTTTGTTGAGAAATCGAAAACCTACAAAAAATAAAATTAAACAAAAATCTAAAGAATAATTCATATAAGTACTTTAGTTATTAAAAAGAAACCTGGTCATGGCTTTTCGATTTGTATGAATAAAATTATTTTAAAATAAAATTATAAATTAAAATTATGCAGATATATTGTTGCCAATTAAAATATGTATACAATGTAGATATATATCTATATCAAATCTCAATTTTAATAAGAATTTTCATTATTATATTAAGATTTATTACTATTTATTACATAATACTCAACATTAATAAAGAATAAATTGGATAAAAACAATATTTATTAAAATAAAATCGGTAAATTGATCTATTGACAATATAAAATAAAAAAGTGTTTTCAAATAATTACTTAGAATGCATTTTAAAATAATAAAATTGTTGTAAATATAAGTTGAATTCTAAATTACTTTTATTTTATAATTTAAAAACATTTTAAAAAGTGAAATATTTTTTGTTAAAATACCTTATTCAAACCATGTTTGTCTGGAATATTTTTTTTTCGAACTCTAGTCAAAATATTGGAAAGTAATAAAACAATGAATTAACACTCTAAGTCGACTTTTCAACCAACAAATCTTAGAAAACGTGCTGCGCATCTCTTTGAAATAAAAAAACATTTGTCAACAGGCCAAACAAGTTCAAAGCAAATCGATCAGTAGCAAAAGCGGCCTCAGCCCAAAGTGTGAATGTGAATGTGATCATGACTATGAATGTGAATGTGAGTATATAGATGCCTCATGATAATGATCATTGGATGAAGTTGATGACCAATGTTGGGTTTAGTACACACATAAAATCAACAGAGGTATTAGAAATTGCGCAAGTTACTGGTATTTTAACATCGGCAATGCTGGAAATGATATCAAGGTCAGCAGGTTGACACAAAAAACCTAATGAATCAGCTAACTAATATTAATTGGTCATTGTATGTATTCATATATCGACCTGGACAATTTTATCAATTAGCACAAAATGCATAGATACACATCATTTTCAATATCTTACATATTTGCATGAGAATTTACTAAATTTACGTTCCGTTTTTGACATATGTAAATGAAATGATCCTATAAATACAGTGAATGAAAAATACGTCTCGTCTTTAACATAACGGTATAAACATGCACTTTATATGCATCTTAATTTCAATGAAAACTTTGTTGAATTTTTGCATTTTTATGTGAATCGCTTAGAGTAAATATCGAACATTAAATTACGACATACATAACGATGGGAATTTGGTAGCATTATTGATAATCACTGGATAGGCAAATGTCAAAAATATTATCTTCAATATATGCAAATAGTTATTGATATAATAAAGTCATGATCACGTTATTATCAAGTTGCTGCACACGTGTTGCAGCTTCTGTTGCATTTAAATGTGTATGGTTGTGGAAGGCCGTTAACGCTTTTCAATACAAATTTTATCGAACATTGATATGCGGTCGTGTTTATATCGCACTAATGGTAGTGTAGCGATAGTATCGATAAAATAACAGCACATAAGGACTCGCTACCGACACCAACTGCCTGAAGAAAATTAATTAAATAAACATGAAAAAATAAATAAAAAAGATAAAACATGGAAAAATGTTGCAAGAAAACAATTAATAGAACCAGTTCCTAACCAAACCCTCGCTCATTACACTAGCGTAAGTTTGTATTTGTAAACATTCCAGACATTAATATATTTGGAAAGTTATATATTATGAAAATAGCTGAAAAAGCAAAAACTTTAAAATATTTTAATCATTTAGTCAATATAAAATTGTTATCAGTAGCTGCAGTGTTTGCATTTAAATTTGTATCGCCGTTATTATGAGTACCCATCGATATCTTTGCTATCGAGTATTGATACATCAACGCGTTGTTATCGCACAACATGTTGTGTGGCGATAGTATCGATGCAAAATCAACAACCAAGTACTCAACGATACCGACTGCCTGCAGAAAATAAACCAAATAAATAGCGAAAAATGTTGCAACAAAATATTTTAGATCAACTTAAACAATTTATAGAAACAGTTAGCAGTGGCCACACCAATCCACAATTGCTAACAAAACCCTCGCTCATCAAACTAGCGTAAGTCTTGTATTTGTAAACATTCCACACACACGCACACACACACAAACATACATTTTGTACTCACTGCAGTTTGGGATTCCTCGATGAGTTGCCGGCGACTCGGGATATTGTATTTGATTACTTTGGCATACTGGCGGAGATTGGAGTGCAGCTGTATGTATCACCCGAGATGATGGACCAAAAGACGGGCATGCCAGTGTCCCAAATCAAACAAGGCGGCAATCGACAACAACAACTGCGTGCGGAGGAATACGAAAGCTTCAATATGGTCAAGACATCGTTACAAAATCTGGTGTGGAAAGGTCCGCCCGCCTGGTCGCCGCTCATAGCCAACTGGAGCTTGGAGCTGGTGGCCAAGTTATCCGATAAATACACACAACGACGCATGACAATTACCGCATCCTGTAATTATTGGCTGGAATGCAGTGCAATGCATGGATTGCTCACACTCATCAACAGTTGCTTCCGTAAGCTGAGCAACACGGAAGCCGAATCCTGTGTGGAGACCATGCTGAATGCCTTCCATCGCTATCCCATGACCTTCGATTGGATTGTGGCCCGTCTTGGCGGTTGTTTTCCCTACAAGATC
The DNA here is from genome assembly GCF_004354385.1 of Drosophila innubila. Lineage (NCBI taxonomy): Eukaryota > Metazoa > Arthropoda > Insecta > Diptera > Drosophilidae > Drosophila > Drosophila innubila. Next base: position 30,571,626 of record NW_022995380.1, read on the forward strand.
ATCATGCAGATTCTACAGTGTGGCATCAAACGTTTTGTCGAGGATTATCGCTGTCATTTGGACTCGGAGGCGGGTATTTTGGACTACATGACATCCTGCCATGAGCAGCAGCTGTGTGCCGCATTTCGTGAGATGCTCAAAGATGGCCTATCACCCAAGAAACCACTCGATGTGGCCATTGTTCCATTTCTGCTGATTACCACCAATTACTCGGATGCCATTCTACAGAGTTTGGTTAATGTGTTCATTGAGATATGTGAGTATATATAGTACCTAAGCTGATTATGGATTGTAAATTATGAGTTTAAATTTCTTAGTTGACAAAATCCATCATAAAATTATTCATTTTGTGTATTTTTATCACTAATTATGAATAATTTTTAATATTTAAAAAAATTTATGCAAATTTTATCATTATAGACCTCTAGTTTGATCATGCATCTAAATTGAAAATTTCAATTTTTTTGCATACTTTTTTGCACTATTTTTTCCATTCCCCTTGCCTTTCCAAAACTTCAATTTCTCATAACTTTGTCAAATCTTAACCGATTTCCTTGCGGATTGTCAATTTTATCATTATTTGGTTTTTATTTTAACTCTGCATCAAAATTTTAGTTAGTTAAAAATTTTCATATTTTTCGATCACTGTCCATTTTTTTTTACTACTTTTGCATACTTTCCCCTTGACACTTTTTCCAAAACTTCAATCTCTCATAACTTTGTCAAATCTTAACCGATTTCCTTGCGGATTGTCAATTTTATCATTATTTGGTTTCTATTTTGATTCTGCATCAAAATTTTAGTTAGTTAAAAATTTTCATATTTTTCGATCACTGTCCATTTTTCTATTACTTTTCCATACTTTCCCCTTGCCACTTTTTCCAAAACTTTAATCTCTCATAACTTTGTCAAATCTTAACCGATTTCCTTACGGATTGTCAATTTCATCATTATTTGGCCTCTATTCTGATTCCGCATCAAAATTGTACTTAGTTAAAAAATTTCATATTTTTCGATCACAGTCCATTTTTCTGTTACTTTTCCATACTTTCCCCTTGACACTTTTTCCAAAACTTCCATTTCTCATAACTTTGTCAAATCTTAACCGATTTCCTTGCGGATTGTCAATTTTATCATTATTTGGTTTCTATTTTGATTCTGCATCAAAATTTTACTTAGTTAAAAATTTTCATATTTTTCGATCACTGTCCATTTTTTTTTACTACTTTTGCATACTTTCCCCTTGACACTTTGTTTCAAAATTTTAATCGCTCATAACTTTGTCAAATCTTAACCGATTTGATTGCTGATTGTCAATTTTATCATTATTTGGCTTCTAATTTGATTTTTCATTAAAATTGGACAATTTATTTATTTCCGTCACTTTTTTTTGCAGTCACCGATGACATGTGCGATGCAATTGTCCAAAAGGCGCCGCTTTGGCTGAGCAACAAGATGTTTGCGGACATGCAACCGTCTCTAAATAATGCCGTGCTGCGTCTCAATCAACACGGTGCCAAGCTGCTGCTCATGGTGTCCAGTATGGCCGAGAAGTATGTGTGGTGTCAGGACTTTCTGGACAGCTCAATGCAGGAATTGGAGCAGTGGGTGCTCAACATGCGCAATTTTCCACTACTTGCCGATTTGGCCTTTGAGGAGACCAAGTATATGCTTTGGAAAAGCTGCCTCAGCACAAATCTCTTGGAACAACAGACCGCAGTGCGTTTGCTACTCGTTGTGTGTAAGTAATCAGTGATTAAATGATGTTTAAGTTTGTAAACTAACTTAAGATTCATTTCACAGCCTCACAACATCCACATATCTATTATCAAACCATATCACAATTGCTGCGCAAATCCTATGCTCAACATCCCAGTACAATTGGTGCTCTAATGCGCTTGCTTGGTGGTCAGAGCGGTGTACTCAACTTTCCCAGTATTACAAAGGGTTTTAAAATGGCCCTGGAGGATATAACGCTGCAGGAACAGGTGAACAATCGGCTGCCCATGGAACCTGGCACTCCAACGGAGGCATACAATACATTCTACAATCTCAATATGTTGGCCAAGTAAGTGAGATCAATTTATGAATAATTTTGAACAGTAATAGCAAATAAAAGTATTAAAATATAATAAATTTATCTCTAAATGATTCGAGATATTCAATTAATAGGTGTTATTTTATGATTCCTAAATATAAATTGTAATTTAATTTCTTACTTATGATCTAAAGGCGAAAATTCGATATGCTTGAAATTAAATTTTTACCTAAAAATCATGGAGTTCCTCATATTTTTAAGCTTTACTATACAAATTAAAAATAACTTAAATTTTTGTCAAGTAAAAATTGTGATATTGGTTTTATTTTATGATTTCTAACTAGATATTCAATTTCTCATTTGTTTAGATTAATAATAAAAAAATTTAAGAACAATTAAACTTAAATTTTTATATACAAATCATTAACTAAGTCTTATTTTTGGTTGTTCTTATTATAAAAGTAAAAACATGATCTGAGCATATATATCTCACAAAAGTTTATTTATGATTCCTCAGTAAAAATTTATTTTAATAATTATTATAATTATATACAAATTTATTTATTTCGGTCAATAGTAAGAATTGCATTTTTTAATTTTAAAAATGAATACAATTATTTTCACTTTAAATGTAGTATATTTTTATTTTCTTTGCAAATAATATTTTAAATTAATTTTTATTTACTTTCTTGTAGAATGCAGAAGAAGAATCACTTTCCACATGTGAAGCCTCAGCTGCTGACACAATCGTTAAACGAATGTCTGCCCAAGATTATACAAATTCTCGACTGCACCATTCAAAAACTAGTGCTCAAAATGGACAAGGATGCCGCTGAACGTAGTGCTGAGAAGTTTAAATTGCAGCAGGCCAACAACAACAACAATAATAATAATCATGATATGTACAATAGTAATGATGTCATAAAGCGACCCAAACTAGAGGAAAGCGATGTGACTAATGTGACACTTGAGTCACAGGATGCAGCGCGCATGCGTTTGGCCCATTTAATTGTGGACCTGTTGAACAACATTGAGGCAGGTGCACGTTCGAATGTACTACGTACTCCATTGGTTCTTAAACTGGCCGTGCTCAGTGTCAAGTACTTTTTTGTTGGACTTACCGAGCAGAGTAAGTATATGACGACTGAAATAGTAACTTTGTTGTCATCCATATACCTTAGTAATTATATTTTTATAAATATATACTAAATATTTCTTCCTTTCAGCTGTCATTCGTCGTGCTGCAGCTGCTCATCGTTCCTATGCTTTACTTCAACGTCAGTGCACAGCTCGGAAAATTGCTCGGACTGTTTGTTTGCGTGAGCTCGTGGAGAGTGCGCTCTTTTATCATGGTCATTTGCTTGGACAGCTGGAGGAATACGAATTGGATGAACTGAAAATACCAGAACAAGAGCTGCTTATACTACAGAATTTACACACCAGCTCCGGCACAAACTCCAATCGTTCAGTGCTACATTCGGGCATTATAGGACGTGGTTTGCGACCTGTGTTGCCCACAAATAACCAAAGCTGCGATGCCGAGAAGCAAGCATTGTATCTAAAGGCCTTAAATGCCTGCTGCACAGATCTGGTAATAAGAATTCTATGTAAAACTTGGGTTTTTCTTTAAGAATTTTAACAAATAACTAAAAATACTAAAATTTAAAAAGAAAAATAATATTTAGGAACTTAAAAGTAACAAATTTGTAATAAATTTAATGGAATCAAAATCAGATAGGACAAATTTGGTAAAATTCAAAATATTTTAGATCTTACGGAAAAATCTTAAAAATAATTAAATAGAATATAAAAAATTTGTGATAATTTCATTCTGTCAACAAATTGGTAGGGCAATAATTAAAAAAATCCAAATTATTTTATTACGACGAGTGAAAAATGTTTAAAATTATATAATACTTTCAGAGTCAGGAAACAGGAAAACCAAAGCTAATTTTTTTTTTTCAATTATATTTAATATTTTACGTTTTGCTTCTCTCATTTTCCAACCTTAGATTGACTTCTTGAAATTGTACTCTTAGTGCCAAATCTGTATAAAGCTTCAACTAATATAACTTTTCTATTTGCAGGACAAACCCAACAATGTTGAGGGTTATTCGCTGGTTTCGTTGACGCTTGTGGAACTGGTTTCAACGGATGTTATGTACAATGGACTGCCCTTTCCGGACGAGGAGTTCACTCGCGTCACCATGGAAAGGGATATGCAAATACGACGTGCCTTTATTACCTCACCTGTGCTTTGGGCTGTGCTCGGTTTGATTGCCACACACAGACCTGCTTTGTGCTACTCCTCCGTGTTGTTGCGCGCACTCTGTGCCACATGTCTGCATCATTGGCGTGGCAAGAATGGTAAGTGTTATTTCCAAACTATTAGACGTATTTATAATACATCTTGCTGCTTTTCAGTTAACAAATACCAGCCAACGGCAGTCAACGATGAGCTCATGTTGTGCACCAAAAAACTGCTGCAATTGCTGGCCATGAGTCAACTTATACCACCTCCACTCGCTAATCTGCACACGATTATTGAACACTTTGAAGCGCCAGAGGTGAGTTTGGAAAAGTAACGAGGGGAAAGTTTAAAAAAAATGGACAGTGATCGCAAAAGAATTTAAGCGCTTAAGTTTTGTGCAGAATCAAATTAGAGCCCAATGACATTCTACAAAAAAATCAATAAAGTTAAGACAGTTTAAACATTTTGAAAAAATATCAAAAGCAAGGTTGGGAAAAATGAGTGATAGATAAAAAAAGAATTTTTAAATTTTGATGCAAAATTAATGTTGAATTGTAGACTTTTTAGGAAAATCGTTTTAATATACTTCATTGATCGTCAAAGAAGTTAAAACAGTTGAAAATTTCAACTTGAAATTCGTTACTGAGAAAGAAATTCAAAGGTGTCTTCATTATATTCATTAGCTTTCAAGAAGTGTAAAGGTTTTTAAAACCGTTGGTGACATTCTCGATTAATATAACAAACTTCAAGAGCATCTCTTAAAAATAAATGTTTGAAAATTAAAAAGTCTCTTCATTGAAACATTTTTAAAGTAGTTTTTGGTCATCTGGGTTCCATTTGAGTCCGTAAAATTTTATCTTAATTTTGTTACCGAGTGAAATCCAGTTTTTATTTGTGTTTCTTCTTTTTTTAGATTGCTGTGCTGTTGCGTGAATGCATTTGGAACTATTTAAAGGATCATGTGCCATCGCCAGCGCTCTTCCACGTGGACAACAATGGTCTGCACTGGCGCAACACGAGTCAAGCCAAAGTGGCGCCTCAATATGTGGACACGCTGCGTCAACTGATGCAAAAGAAGCTGAATAAACTAGGACCACATTATCATCAGATGTTTATCATGAGCGATCTGCATGTGGCAAATCCCATTCCAATTCCAGCAGCAACAATTGCAGAACCAACAACAGCAATAGCCAAAACTAGCATTGAAGTTGTGGAATTGGATTAATAGACAATTAGTTAGCTGTATGTTAAGCGTAGTCAATAAGTTTATGTGAATTGAAGACTTCCAAGACACAAAAATAAACAAAATCAAACATTTGACATGGATAACGATTGAGTTTTTTAGAAAGGATCTTAACTGGGAATTCTTAGCTTATATATAAAAGATAATCTTAAAACTCTTTGTCCTGACTGACTCACTCACTGACTGATCATTGCACAGCCGAAACCATAAGTCCTAGAAGGCTGAAATTTTCACACAACATAGCTGAGACAATTTGATCGTGAAATAAGGCGACTTTTTGGAAAATTTGACCTAAAAGTCGGTCAAAAGAATATAAAACCATTTAAAATTTTACCGTGCCTTTCCATTTGTACTTAATGCAATGAATTATAATATACTTCAATGTTTCTCACTTTATTAATCTCATAAATAATCCATGGCAAATACTGTCCAGCAGTTACGTGTATAGTTGGCGCCTGTAAATTGCATTAATTTCAAAGAAGAAGATTTTTAAAAGCCAACAATAGTTGAATTTGAACATTTTACTTATTTTTTTTTTTGCTGGTTGCGACTTGCGCTTTACTTTTAACGGATCTCTGCTAATTGCAATTAACAATCAACGTTTGTTTGTTTGTTTTTGTTCTTTACATTTTAATACATATCAACGATCTAATAGTTCTCCCATTTTTTTCTCTTCTTCATTTATATATAATACACTGTATTGTCACTTGGATTTAACTTGCAATCTGTTTTTGTTTTCCCCGCTAATAATAATAATTTTAACTGCGGTTTTACATCTTAATAATTCTCTATCGGCTTGCGTATTCTCTTTATCGATCTCTCTTCATCTTAATAAATACTTGGCGAACGTAAGACAACAAAAAAACGAAAACAAAATAAACCAAAAAGTTGCTCACAATTTGTTAACAAAGTTATTACTTTTCCATATTACTCTAGTAACTAAAAAAAAGGGGGGTTAAAGGAGTTGCCTACGATGTCCGACAATGGCTCAATTTAATGCAGGATACAATTTTCTTGGCGCGTCGTTTAATTGCCGAGCCTTTTTTAATCTTAACCGTCGTCTCTTCCCTGGAACCATTGACCAAGTTAACGGCAGCAGCCTCGGCACTTGTGGATGCCTCATACAAATGGCACGCGGCATTGGCAGCAGCTGTTTTATTAGCACGAATCTCTGCAGCGGCAGATGCGGCACGACGCGCCAACTCCTCTAAAAATTAAAGGGAATAACCATAGTTAATAAGTATCATTGAAGGATTAATCAAATATAGAAAGGTACATACGATTCACATCATGCTCGGTAAAGTAAACATCTTCCTGATCCTGTTCGTTGCCGTAATGATAGGCTTCTAGGTAAGGCAGTACTGAGGAACGTCCGAATTTGTCGCCCTTGTGTAGAGGAATGGGTATCGGTGGGCCAGTCACCGCTGGTGCGGACAGGAACCAACTGCAAACATACCAAAAACAGCACATGATTTAAAATATTTAATAAAAAATTATACAATAAAAATATATATTTTTCAAGGCATTAAAAGTGGTTTAATTTAAGAAAAAAATTGAGATTTGGTTTTAAAATTATTTGTTGCCTTTTATCAATAAATAAAAATTCAAAATTTTAACAAATAGTTATTATTTTTGTTCTTTTAAAAAAGAGTTGAAATAATAATTCAATTGAAATTTTTCTCTTTTGAAATTCTTTAAGTCTCTTACATTCCATTTTATAATAAAAACTTAATGCACTTAAATTGATAATAAAAATTGTTGAGTTTTCAAAATAAATATTTACATTTTATTATTAATACCAAAATTTTGGAACACGACTTTACTAAATTTTGAAATTAATATGTTTGATTTTAGTTTTATTTCAAGTGATATTTTAATTTTCTTATTTAAATCAAAATTAAGTTACAAAATTTTGAATTGAAATTTTTTTGGCTTTATTTATTGTGACGTATTTTTTTTTTTAGATTGAAATAAAGAAAAAAAAATTTATTTTTTATAGTAAATCCTAAAAGCCGATATCTTTTGAGTACGTACATATATCCCATTACTAAAAGATATGTATCTAATCTTTTATTGAGAAAAAATTAAATATAAGCTTTATTATATGAATTTCAAATAAAATTTTTATGAAATTTTTAAATTCTTTTAAATTAATTTAAATGTATTCGAAACGAATAAACTACTTACGAATCTTTGCGTATCTGCTGTAGAGAGAGCCTCGCACTGGGATCTGCCTGAAGCATGCCCAGTATTAAGTTGGCAAAAGCCGCATCCAATTCGTATAACCAGTCTGGAGCAATCCACTGACTGCGTCCAATATTCTCCAGCAGTCGATAGATGTTGTCACCCTCAAAGGGATACAGACCCGTGACCAGATTGTAACTATAAAAGAAAACAAGTTATTACGTCTATCTATATAAATTAAACTGTTTGTCCTGTCTGACTGACTGACTGCTCATTGCACAGCCCAAACCATAAGATCTAGAATGCTGAAATTTTTACACAACAAAGCTAAGACAATTTTATCGGTTAATAAGGCGGCGATTTGTGAAATTTTAATTGAAAGGGGGGTCAAATTCGGGGTCAAAGCTAGGTAGCATAAAAAGCTTTGTGAGTTTTTAAGTTATCTCAACCAAACTCACAGATTGTGTCTTATATATCATATGTTACACCCTGAACAAATTTGGTTAAATTCGGATGACTTTATCATATAGCTGCCATAGGAACTTGTTTGTTTCTTAAGATTAGATTTTTCCCACCAAATCTAGCTATTTCCCACTAAATAACTTATAGATTAGCATAAGCAGTTATCTTACAGTGTAACGCCGCTGCTCCAAATATCGACTTTGAAGCCGGCGAATGTTTCATGGCCATTGGCAATTTCTGGCGGTTGAAACGCTGGCGATCCTTGGCCCGTTGTACAGGTGTCATCCGGCGCAAACAGATCCAGCTGCTCGGCCACACCAAAATCTGATATCTTGAGCGTCTGATCCAATGTGAGCAATAAGTTCCCAGGCTTAATATCCTTGTGTATGACACGACAACTGTGCAGATATTCCAGACCATTGACCAGTTGTTGGAAATATGTGTGCGCCTGAAACAGTGGCATCTTCTTATCGGGCGCATAATCGAGCATCTCTTGGAGCCCGCCAATGCAATACTCCATGACCAAATACATTTTCTGCTTCTCATCATTATATAGAACATCTACGAGTTGCACAACATTCTGGTGTTTCAGCTGCTTTAGTAAATGAATTTCCCGCGTCACATTCTGTTCCCCATTGGGAATCCGTCGCAGTTTGCGTTTGGTAAGGATTTTAACAGCTAGCCGGCATAGATTCTCCGAGTTCATGGCCTCCTTCACCTTGCCATAGGAACCCTCACCTAGTACATCACCCATTACGTATTTGTCCACCATTTTAATGTTTTTCTTTTTCTGCTGATAGATGATATCCTGACTGTCCACACGATTGAAGAACATGTTGCCAATGTCGAGAGTGACACGATCCAAGGTATCGATCTCATCATCATCCAGCCAGGTGACTTGTGGCTGCTCTGAGCCATGATTGGCATAGTGGGCAGCCTGTACATCCAGCTCCCTATCTGCAGTTGGAACTGTTGGCTCCTTTTCTTCAGTGAACTCCATGTAAGCCTCTTCCGCATCGGATGCTGTGTCAAAGTGATAATTTTTGTTAGTCAACAAGACTGTAATATCGTCGACTGTTTTATTCGATCCCTGCTGTTGTTCACCTCCACCTCCGCCTCCACCGCCTTCACTTCCTCCTCCTCCTCCTGCTTCAGCCTGCAGCTGTGTTGCTTTAACTTGTGCCTCCATTGCATGTGTGTGGTTCACAGTTACAGTCATTTGGCTGCTCCACTCGCTATTTGTGTACACCACTTATATATATATATATACACACAACGTTGCCGCCTCTCCTCTCTCTGCTCACCGCTCTCCTTGCTCGTTGTTGTTGGTGCCCAACAAGAAACTAGAACATTGCATAAACCTTCGCACTGCTTTTTGCCCACTGTGCGAACAGTTCACATTTCTCTGTTTCTCTGTCTCGCTGTTTCTCTGTTTACACCTTCGATTCCGAAGACTGTAGCAAGGCTTACTAGCTTCTTAATTTTGGTCCTCTACTTTATTTTATGCTAGAAATTTAGTGTTTACTTTAGACTTGTTAATATGTTGTTTTTAGTTGTATGTGTATGTCAATTGTTGATATAATATCGATAACTTCATCACGTATACCAAGTTTATACGATGTCGGCTTACATGAAATCGATTCAAATTGCATCGCACTATGAAATGTATTAAAAAAAACCCTACAGAATTTTACAAAACAATACAATTTCTGTTTATAATCAGCATATGGCATATCTAAAATAAATACACAATTGTTATTATTATTACGTCACTATTTTTATTGATGAAAATAAATATTTATTAATAATTTTAAATTGTACTTCTTAGTTGATATATAAGTGTTGTGAGTCCAAACGATTTTTGTTAAATCATGTTTAACTGCCTTATGAACTTGAACGACATCATCGATAACCAGTCAGCTGTTCAATGCGATATTTTAGCAGGACAACAATGATCTCCACATCGCATACAAAAGCTATCGATAGAAAAACAAGCACATGACAGATTTATGCATTAATAAATGCATTTATAATATATGCAAACAAATGCAAATTTTAAAAAATAATAATTTCTTGTTATTTTGATCTTGTAATGCTTTGCATAAAAAGCGGAATTATGCACGATAATTGTAGCACGACAAATTATGATATCGATGTGTTTAGGCGCATCACTGTCACAATTTATCGGCCGGGAAAAAAAGACTTTGTTATTGTTTGTTGCATTTGTTTTGAAATCCTTAAAAAGGTAAATGCAAGTCATGGCCACAGAAATTACAACAAAAGCGCGTTTGGAAAGACTAATGGCCGCCAAGGCGAACTTGGAGGCACAAATCAGTAAAAATGGACAGATATTGGCAGCGGTAAATAGCTAAATATATATATTAGGGTATATTCGTTATCATTAATGTTTGCTATGCTTGCAGAATGATAATGTGGGCATGAACGGTCCACTTGTTGACTCTGAGGGATTCCCTCGCAACGATATCGACATTTATCAGGTGCGTCAGGCGCGTCAGACGATTATTTGTTTGCAAAACGATCACAAGGAACTCATGAATCAAATACAAACCATGTTGAACAAATATCACTCGGAAATATCCACCACAGATCCAGAACTGGTGAATCGCGCCTCCGCTTTGGAGCTGAACAGCGAGGAGAGGGGAGCGGGAGGAGCCGTCATTGGTCCAATGGACACACGCGTCATTGTTGTTGTCAATCTAGTTAGTCCCAATTCGCCGGCAGAGGAAGCGGTCAGTATTAAAAGATGCTTAGGGGTGTTCCAGCAAAATAGAACATGTCTTACATTTCTGGAACACCCCTAATTATATTTTGTAAAGTAAGGTCTCTTTTTCTTTTGAAACCTATATTTATTTGGGTGCATCGATTAGTACGGACACAAAAAAAATTAAAAATGGTAATCCTCATATTTTTATATTAATTCTGTTTCTTGCAGGGATTACGCGTGGGGGACAAGATACTTCGCTTTGGCTCCATCAATGGCAACAACTTTAAGGACAGCTTGGCTCAAATTGGTGAAGTTGTGCGCAACATGCAGAACCAAAATGTCCAGCTGAAGATTAAACGTGATGAGCAGCTGCTGGATTTGATTCTCGTACCTAAGACGTGGACTGGCCGTGGCTTGCTGGGTTGCAATATTGTCCTGCCACCGGAGTCAATGGAATATTAATATTCTTTACACTGTCAATTTATTGCAAATAAAACCTAGCAAGTAAATTACAAAATTTGCTTCTTATTTATCACATTTTTACAGTACATAAAGTTCATATAGTTTTCTACTCACTTCATTATTATCTTTATTTATAAAAAACAGTTGTTGAATGAAAAAGTTAAAAAATTTTACATTTTAAACAGAATTTTTCAAACTTAGAAAATCATAAAAAAATAAAATACAGTTTTTATAATAATTAATAATAAAATTAAGTAATTGTAAATATTGAAAACGATGATAAGACGGGTGTGATATAACCATATCAGTTAAGCTGCCCGAATTCGCCGCTAAGTAAATGACCGTTAACCAGGCCATAGGTAAATACATTTCGATTGATTGCGGCCTGAATAATCGACGAAGCATAACCAATTTGTGATTTCAGTATTGAAAGCGACAGGCAGTAACGGCGGCTGGATAACTATGCCAAGCAAGGACATCAACAAAACCAGGCTAATTGAAACATACTGCAAAGGAAAGAAAAACGCACTTCACATACAAAGTTCAATGGGCGGCTTTAATTTGAATGGGCGCCATTTGCAAAAGCTTTCGCAAGTTGGCAGCGCCGATTCTTTAGCGCTCATTGTGGTGTGGTGAATGTGCGAGTGCCGAGTACTGAGTACCGAGTACCACAAAAGGATTCAATCCAGCAGCCTGTCGTCCATTGTGCGCCGTTGCGATGCCAGTTGAGAAATACAATCGAATGTGCGTGCATTGCGAAACGGGAAGACGAAACGAAACGAAAGACGTGCCAAAGAGGAATCTCAATAGAGATGAAATTGTGTAGTGAAAATTTGTGTAATTAAGACAACATCGAAAAGCTAATGATAAATTACAAGGATGCGACCGAAAAATTCCTGGAAATGCGCAACTAATTTGGCAACAAAACTAATTAATGTGTGTTTTATATAATGAATACAAGTTTCCTCTTTTTCTTTGCTTTTCTTTTCTCTCCTTTTTTTCCTTCTTGATGCTTGCGAGCACGTTGAATAGGGTGAGTGGGCAGACAGTTAACGAGACGACAACCACAGGATGCTTATATGGTAGATAGTGTCACAGTCAGAGTCACAGTCATTGCCAATGCACACAGTTAGTCAAGTAATTGTTTTGACAAATTTCATAATTTGCTAAATAAATACAATATTTTAATAAAGTTACGTAGCACAAGCTTATAAAACATAAACAAGATACGTTGGGTTGAACTATACAGTTAATCAAGAAAGTGCTTTGACAAAATCCAAAATATTGTATAAATTTCTTTTGAAAAATATATAGTATTTATAGTTTTAAGGATTTTTATTTAATTCTTGTTTGATTATTCCTGACTTAAGTATTTTTTTTTTAATTTAGCTATACAGCTAGTCAAGAAAGTGTTTTAACAAAATCCTAAAATATACACAATTTCTTTTGAAAAATATATACATATAGTTTTAATGATTATTATTAAATTTTTGTTTTATTAATCTTGTCTTTAGTATTTTTATTAAATTAAACTATACGTTTAGTTAAGTAAGTGTTTTGACAACATACAAAATTTACACAATTTCTTTTAAAAAATATGTACATATAGTTTAATGAATATTTATGGAATTTCTCTTGTATTATATTTGTCTAAATCATTTTTTTTTAATTAACTATTTTTTAAAAATGTGTGCATTTTTATTTAGTCAAAACACCAACTTGACAAACTGTATACAAATACAAATCAAATAAAGCGAGACAATAAAAAAAAAAACGATGGAGGCTGCGCGATTCCGACTACGATGACGATTGCGATTACAATTGCGGGTGGCGCAACAAATAAAGTGGTGGCAAAAAAAAGAAGAAGTCAGCAAAGGAAGCTGCGATAAAAACGAGCATAGGGAAACTAGCAAAAAGTTAAGCAAGGCGGTGTGGGAGGAGAAGGAGGTGGTGGATGAAGACAGCTGCAACAAATTTCGACACAGAAAACTTCAGTTTATGTTGTGGCATCCTCTTTCTCAGTGCTAAACCACCCTCTTCTCACTCTCACTCACAACTCTGGCTCCATAATTTGAAAAAAAGCCATGGTTTTGTATGTGTGTGTGTGAATGAGTGTCTCTCTCTCTCTTTCTTTCTCTGCCTCTGTTTGTGAGTGATGTACGTTTCAAAGCGCCATTTTAACGCACTGCAGACAGCTTGAGACGAACACACACACACACACACACACACACGCATACAGAGAGAGAGAGCACACACACATGTAGAGTTAGATTCCCATACAAATACTAAAGTATGAATAATTCAATGTTACTGCAATGCTGCCTGCTTGTTACCCAAATTGAAAAGCAGCGCTAAAACATAGTACTCCCTTTTTTGTAAGACCCTTTACTTTAAAAGTACAAGGGGTGTGTTAAGTTATCAAAAACTAGTTTCGAAAATAAGTATTCGACTGTGTGCTCATTGCTTTAGTGGCGAAAGTGCAAGTTTTCTGATCGAGAAATCCCGGGTTTGAATCCTGCTTCTGAAGTTTTTCTTTATTTGAAATTCTCTTTTTAAATTATTTGTATATGTAATTTTTTGAAACATTAAATTTGTATTATATTATTTCTTGAGTTCGAATCCCGCTGCTATTTTATATTTGTAATTCGTTTTTAAGTTAGTTGCATTTGTAATTTTTACAAAAGTTTAATTAGTTATATTTTTATTTCTGAGTTTGATTTTTGCTGCTGAACTTCTTTATTTTTTTTTTAAATTTATTGTTAGTATTATATTTGTAAATTTTTGAAAAATAATATTTTTTTATATTTATTTCCTGAGTTCGTTTTTGTGTTTGAAGTTTTAAAATTAAAGAAAAATTGGTTTTCTTGTTGAATTATAAAAAGTTATTAAGAATTATTATGATTTATGCATAAAATAATTAGCAACAGGAAGTATTTAATAATTAAATTAATTTTTTTACAAATATTTTTATCTCTAACTAAAAAATAAAATGTATATTATATTTATTTTAAATATTAATATTTTTCTTTTCCTACAGAATAAGTACAGGGTCTTTCGCAGTCGATTTTGCTCAATTGTAGTCTCCATTAATTTTCGCTTGACAATAACAACGTGGTCTTAAATTTGCTGTAATTTGTCGACTTTTCCTGCCGTTTTTCATCTCTTTATGCGTTTAAACTGCGCGTGGCATTTCCCTTTCCCCCTCTCTCCCCTCCATTTCCCTCCCCTTCATTTCGTTATATACTTTTTGAATAATTCAAGAACTTGTGTTACCGCCAAATCTGTAAATTGTTTACAGGTTTACACTTTTGCCCCAAATTTGGCTGTCAAAAATCTTGGCGCTTACGAATGAATATTTTAGTTGGAAGCCAATTTAAAACACACACATACACATACATGCATGTTAGTGTTCACACATGCAAGTGTATGTGTTTGTAGGTCCTTGTTCTGTGGTTTTTTGACGATAACAGATTGGGCATAATGCATCATTAGTTACAAGGATGTTGTCGATATTGTTGAGGTTTTTTTTGGTATATAAAGTTTATTTCTGTCACCTTAAATCCTTTACTAGCCGCAGGTTGCATCGGCCGAAGGACTTTGCAACAACTATGTGTCTCAAGCAGCAGCAAAAAGTCCTTGAAAGTATGGTTGTCAGATTCAGAAGACGCTAGAAAATACAGAATATTTTTGTAAATATTTCAACTGAGAATAAACTTTAAGAAAACTATTAATAACAGAGAGAAAAATGTAGAAAAAAATGAAAATTCAAATAAGAAACAAGTCACTGAATATAAATTAAATAGCACAGAGTTTTGTTCAATAATTTCATTAATATTTTATTTATTCGATTTTTATAAACTTTGAACTCAAGTGTACATTTTAAAATTCATTTTTACTGCAATACAAACTAAACTTATGTCAAAATATATTTTTTAAAATATTCCTGAATTTCTTTAATATTTTTTTTAGTCGATTTCTATAAAATTTGAACTCAAGTGTACATTTTTAATATGCATTTTTAATACAATACAAACTCAGTACAAGCTAAACTTATGACAAAATATATTTTTAAGAATATTGGCTAAAGTTAAAAATTTTGATTACTCTATATATTTTTCCGCACTTCTTAAGTTACTTTTATTTTGGTATTCCTTGTTTTATGTGTGCCAATTTCTACACGGAATCTCAGATTTATGTAGTATTCATGGTATCAAATCTAAATAGCAGGATTAAAGTCTTTTTTTTTTTTAAATCGCGCAATTTTAAAATACATTTTTTTATATTTTCTTAGTTTTTGTCTTTTCAATATTCATTTTGTAACATTTCATGAAATATTTTTGATTTTCTAATAATAATTTTAATTTTTCACATATTTTCCCTTTTCCTAATATTTATTTATATCAATGGAATTTTCACATTTTTTATTGAAATTCTTATAGGAAATTGTTTAAGGCAACTGATGAAGCAGAGCACAAACAAGATGATGATGATGGAGATGATGATGCAGTTACAAATGCAGCAGCAGCGTTATAAATAACACAAGGACTTGTAGAAGGGCGACCGAGAGGACAAAGAGGACAAAGTCAACGGCAATGGCGGCGACAGTGTGACAAAAATAAATGCAGCAACAACAAAGTACAATTGTGACTACAAGTGTGACTAAAATAAAAATCTACATATATGTACATACAACATACAACATATGTAGTTAATGCAATTGCAGCACACACACAAGTGACAACTAAGTGAATTTGTTGTGAGTTAATTGCCCAGTGCGCCAAAAAGTAGGCAACGAAAAAGCACAGAATCTAAAAGTAAGCGACGAGAGAGTGAGATGGGAGAGTGAGAGCGCGAGAGAGTGAGAGTGCCAGTGCAAGTGGCAAGTGGCCAAGGTGTCAACGTGTATGTGTATGTGTGTTTGTGTGTGTGTTTAAGTTACCGTGCTTAACCTGATTTCGAAAAGTTTGTCCTTTTAACGCGACAACAACAGCAACAAAAACAACCACACACATACAGCACACACACATACAATGCACATATGGATGTGTGGAAGAGCTTCAAGATTAGCAACCGCAAGAGAAGACGACGACGTCAGAGACATTGTCAGTGTATTTGTATGTGTATGTGTATGTGTGCGCGTGTAGTGGTAAATGTGAATGTGAGGGAGCATGCATATATTTATAATTATTACCAATAACCTCGCCTAAATGAAGCATGAAGAAACAAAATGTGCGCACGATATCCCTGATCGTGTGTACATTTACATATTTACTCGTGGGTGCCGCCGTCTTTGATGCCCTCGAATCGGAGACGGAGAAACGGCGTTGGGAGGCTCTGCAAGGTAAATTCAATTACATCAATCACTTACATTTAACAATTACACAAACTCTACTCTACAAATCTCTAACAACAAATTCTTGTTGTTGCCAAAAAAAGCTTTCATATATCAAAACATATGTTAAAAGGTTTTCTTAACTCAAAAACTTTTCAAATAAATTTAATTTATTTCTAATATATATTGTAGAAAATTAAATCTCTCACATTTTATTCCAATAGTTTTAACAGTTTATGTCAAGTTGCAAGTCAAAACTTTGCTGCTTTGTTTTATTTTCGACTAATTTCGACATAAGGAGTTGATTAGAAGTGAAAACTTGAGATTTAAAAATTTTATTTTTCAAAATTCCAAAGGGGGGACCCTATGCTCTGAAATCGAAACCAAGATATAGAGGGGAAAATATTTTTTTTTTTAAATAAATTAAATTTGAATGCAAAATGAATTAAGAGGCCGTATCATGATTAAAATGACATTCCGTTTGAAAATCGGATCAGTTTTGACAAAGTTATGGCAGTTTAAAGTCGGTCACATCCTTGACCAAGCAACTTTACAAGTCAAAATTTTTGTTCAATTTGACATGATTTTTTTACAGAAAAATGAAAGGTCTCAGAATCAAGTTTAAAGTGTTGTTTTATACTAATTTCGACATAAGGAGTTGATTAGAAGTGAAAACTTAAGAATTAAAATTTTTATTTTTCAAAATTTCAAAGGGGGGACCCTATGCTCTGAAACCGAAACCAAGATCTAGAGGCCAAATAAATTTTTAACTAAATTAATTAAATTTGAATGCAGAATGAAATTAGAGGTCAAATCGTGATCAAAATGACATTCCCTTTAAAAATTGGTTAACTTTTGACAAAGTTATGACAGTTTGAAGTTTGGTGAACTTGCAATTTGTCCGAAAAATGACATCGCTGACATTTCAAAATTAGGTTGCATTCCGCACCAATTATGTTTTATTTATTTTCTTAAATATTAATTACTGAATTTTGACCATTGCAGCTGTCGAGGACATGATAATACGCAAATATAATATATCACAGGAAGATTTTAAAGTCATGGAGACGGTGGTTCTCAAATCGGAGCCACACAAGGCCGGCCAGCAATGGAAGTTCACTGGCGCATTTTATTATGCAACTACAGTGCTAACCACAATTGGTAACCAGTCTTATTTATATGCACCCAATTCAAAATTAAAAAAAAAAATGAAATTTTAAACCTAATTCAATATATACAAGAAATTATTATATATTGTAACGCATTTTTAAATTTATTAAGAATTAAGTATGAATCCTTATATTTTCAGAATATATTCAGTTTAAAATTGATTCGCTTTGCCTTATAACATATATTTTACTAAAATTTGAAAAACTTATGAAAGATCAAAGAATCAATTATTATGTTTTAAAAAACACATTTTTAGAGTTTAAGTTATTTGGAATTAATTTTGCGGCAAATATTTTTAATTTAACATAATATTTCAAGATTTTATGAAACTCAAAACTGATATAGCTGGTAAAGCTTATATAGCTGGAAAGGGACTTAAATCATTATACGTTTTATTATAAAACTCAAGAAATAATCGTTATTCGATCATTATTGTAAATATTGGCATATTTCACGTTTTTTTACAGTTGCTAGAAGTGAATGATTTTTTCAATTGAAAAAAACCAAATAAAAATTATTTACTGTCACTGATAAATCTTAATTACTAATTTTAAAAATTTTGTAGGCTATGGACACTCAACGCCAACTACGCGTGGAGGGAAACTGTTTACAATGTGTTATGCCATTGTTGGTATTCCCTTGGGCCTCGTCATGTTTCAGAGCATCGGAGAAAGAGTGAATAGACTGAGCAGGTGGATAAAGTCTCTTTCTCAATTGTACTTAACTAACCAATTATATTCTTTGCTGCATTTGTAGTTTTGTTATCAAAGCGGTGCGATCATCGCTGCGCTGCAAACGAACCGTTGCATCCGAGGTGGACCTTATATGCGTTGTCACGACGCTCAGTTCACTGACGATCGCAGGCGGTGCTGCGGCCTTTTCAAGATTTGAGGGCTGGAGCTACTTTGATTCAGTATATTACTGTTTTATTACTTTAACCACAATAGGTGAGCATGGCTAAACAAAAAAATATTTACAAAAAAAAATATTAAATTTAAACCAATTTGTTGATTTTTACCAATTTTCATTTATGTTCCAATTCATTAAATTATAATAAAATTATAATACAATTTCATTATTGATTATTTTTTTTTTTAATAAAAATGGATATGTAATTAATTATGTATATTTTAAAAATATTTCATAAAATTTTCTGTATTATAAAAATTATAAGTATTAAAAATTTAATATATATAGTATATAATATTTTTTTCTAAATAAAAATGGAAATGGAATTTTATTATGTATATTAAAAATATTTCATAAAATTTTATGTGTATTAAAAAAATTTAGTATTAAAAATTGAATACATATAGTATATCAACTTTAAATTTTTAATTCTACGCATAAAACTTAAAATTTGAAATAATTTACATTCCAATCCATTAAATTATAATACAACTTCATTATTGATTTTTTTCTAAATAAAAATGGAAATGGAATTTTATTATGCATATTAAAAATATTTCATAAAATTTTCTTTATATTAAAAATTATTGGTATTCTAAATTGAATATATATAGTATAAAAACTTTTAATTTTTTATTCTACACATAAAATTTAAAATTTGAAATAATTTATATTCCAATCCATTAAATTATAATACAACCTCATTATTGATAATATTTTTTTCTAAATAAAAATGGAAATGTCATTTTATATGTATATTAAAAATATTTCAAAAATTTTCTGTATAATAAAAATTATAAGTATTAAAAATTGAATATATATATAAACTTTTAATTTTTTATTCTACACATAAAATTTAAAATAATAATAAAATTTGAATCATAATTATATTCTATATAAAGTATGTTTCAAAATTTAGAAATAGAATTTCTTTATTTAAAAAAAAAAAAAATTTTTTAATGATCCATTTCAGTACTTTTATCATTTATCTAGACTATAACTTTCGGGTTTGTTTTTTCTTAAAATTTATAAATTATGAAATAATATTTACTTTCATTTATTGTACAAAAAAAAATTAATTCTTAACATTTATAATAAAAATTGAAAATAGTTGTGTATTAAAGGTATTGTTAAGATCTAATTATTTTATTTTTCAAAATCTTTCATAATAACTAACTCTATCACAAAAAATTTACTTTTCACTTTTAGGCTTTGGCGATATGGTAGCCTTACAGAAAGATAATGCACTAAATAGGAAACCCGAATATGTTATGTTCGCACTGATATTCATACTATTCGGATTGGCAATTGTTGCCGCCTCACTGAACTTGTTAGTACTTAGGTTTGTTACAATGAATACCGAGGATGAGAGACGTGATGAGGCCCAGGCCATGCAGGTGAGTTCGGTTCCATCATCATTAACTCTTATGATCAATATACGATTCCTAATTATTTATCTGTAGACTTGCGGACTGTTTCCGAATGTATTCTTATATACAATTTGACCTAGTAAAAAGTAAAAACTAGTTTTCCTATTCATAATACCTTATAATCAATCTTATAACTAGTCTCACTACAATTCCCAACTGACTTATAAATATATCTAACTGAAAAACATTACATTAATATAAAATCGTAATTCTGAAATTTACATTTTTTATTCATATTCGACTTTACTTGATCATTTTTCCAATTTCGACTTTACTTGATAATTTCTTAAATTTTTGCTTATAGTTAAGATTCATATAAAAAACCTATTTTTATTAACTATTTGCTTGCCAACTTGTTGCACATTTTTTTAAATCAACTTATTCAAGCACATTCCGTTTTTTCTTCGATATTTGCAAATTCTAAACATTTTTCAACTATTTGAATTAATTAAAAAATTTATGAAATTCATGCAGTCAGAGATAACGATGATAAATTTAATCGAAAATCATATATATATATATATTTTTTATCTTTTTTGGCATATTTTTCGGTTGCTTTTGACTTGACCAAAATACAAAATATGAAAACAAATGCAAACGCGAACTTAGTTTATGACCAAGTCCACTTTATGGACCAATGAGGTGATTGCGGTTTTATTGAGCTTTAAAATACATTTTGGCCAACTAATCTAACTATTAAACAACAAACTTGAAACACACTGAACAATTAATACATTCATAATAAGCTTTAAACAGAACAACAAATAAATACAACCAAACAATACAAAAACAAGAACACATTTTTTCCCTTTCGAAACTTGATTAAGTACTTGTAAATAATTATACAAATTTATATATATATGATGTTACAGGCACTACAAGTGGCTGTAAAACTGGAGGGCGATGTGATAACATCAAATGGTTCCATATTGAGTGGCTACGAGGGACACGATGGCCAATCTCTCAACGGCACAAATACATCATCAATGTGCTCCTGTCGCTGTATCTGTCTCAATGGAAACCGGCATAAAAAGTATGTAATCCCTGCACTTTCATTTAGATCTAAGCATCTCAGATAAGAGAGGGCCCAAAAGGCATAGGCCAATTACTGTTGGCTTTTGTGCTCGACCTCATCTACTCAATCCACTCAAGTGTTGTGTGTTGAGTGTCCGTTTTCTGCTCTCTGTTTGCCAAGCATTCGACATGATTGAGAATGTGTTGAGGCGAAAAAATGGATACGGATAAATCTTAAAATATATTATATGAGTGAAAAAAAATCTCAAAAATTTTACAGTAATAAATCTTGGTAATAGACAGAATTACAGAATTTAAAATTAATCAAAGCCAATTTTTCTGATTTTTTATTAACTTCAGTTCATTTTCAAAAAAATAAATTGTACTTCTTTTTTTTACACGATATTTCCAGAAAAAACTTTTACTATTTTTCTTACTTCAATATTTAAGAAAGTGTCTTCGTTTCAAATATTAATCATTGAAATCGTTGGAAAGATCGTTGATTTTAACATTTGCTTAAAAAATGCTCCAGCAATAAAAAAAATTTAACCCTATGAGGTTGATAAGTCGAATAAAAGATAGAGAGTTAGGAACTAGTTTTTGAGCTCAATGATTAAATGTTTAGATAGGCAAACAAAGGAGCAACAACAAAATACTTGCAGTGTTGGCGCCACAAAGACGCACAAGCATAATTCTGGTTAAACTAATCTAATTAGTCTATGCCGTTGCCTTTTAAATAACAATGTTATATATACATATTTATTTGATACATGCATGTTTTTAAATTTATAATATTTATATAATATACATTTTGTTGTGTGTATTTTGTCTTTAATGTTTTATTTTGAAATTCTTCTCTGGATGTGCTTTATACTATTTATCTCTGGCAACAGACACAAGAATGCGAGCAGTGACCGTGTTGCAGAGTAAGCAGCATTTTCTACTCTTCATTATAAATTATGAATTTAATATACTTATACTATTATTTTATTTATTAGTGTAGAAACGATTAAATTCTTTAAACATAAATAATAATTGTGAATTTTCATCGAAAAGCTAAAAGCTATCTGCATAAAAAAATTTTAAATTGAAATTAAATTTTAACTTTGAAAATAATTGATACATTGTTGTTTTTCAATTTTCATTTGAATAAAGTGAACATTTTCATTTGAACTAAGTGAAAATTTTCATTTGAATTAAGTGAAAAATTTTCATTTGAATTAAGTGAAAATTTTCATTTGAATAAAGTGAAAATTTTCATTTGAAAAAAGTGAAAATTAATTATATTTATAAATATGTAAAAAAAAAATATATAGAATACGGAATTATAATTGAAAAATATCAAAAAAATAATTGAAAAAAAAAGATAATTTTATTAAAATTGGATATTTTCTCTATGTTTTTTAATAAAAAAATTACTTTATAATTTTTGAATACAAATGGATAATTTATAATTAATTATTATTGCAAAAATACTGAAATTTAATTTTACTTATAAATACAAAAAGATTAACTGTTGTTTTTAATTTTTATTAGCATAAAGAGAATATTATATTATATTTATAAAAATGTAAAATAAATGTTAGTCTTAAATAGTTATGTAGAAATTCAAAAAAATAATTAAATATACTTACAAGAATATCACAAAATATATTGAAAAAAATAAATGAATTTTATAATTTTGGATATTTTAATTTATATTTTTAATAAGAAATTGAAAACAAGAGTTAATAAAGGAAAATTATTAACTATTACATATTTTCTTAATTCAGATCAAAACAAGAGACGTAATTAATTTTTGTGATTAACATTGCAAGTAACTGTTTATTAAGTTTCCATGCTTTGTTTATATTTATCCAGATATATCTTTTTGTATACGATTTTTATAAAGCTTTTAGTATTATTGAGGATATATATTTTATATTGAGACAGTTATTTATGAACTATTTTATACATATTTTTAAAAATATTATTATGTTTTATATATATTGTATTCCACAGACACCAATTCAAGATGCGCAGATCTCCGACGCACATACGACACCTGCTGCCGGAGGTGGTGCCCATGCAGGATCTGAACTACGATACGCAGAGTATGCACACCATTGGGGCGCTCAATGGAAGTGGCATCATGAGTGGCAGTCATATGGGAATGGGAGTGGGAATGGGCATTGGCCTGGATGTGGTGGATGATACCGCAAATCGATCACCGATCGTCAAACCACAAACACATCCACATAAATTGCTGAAACGCAATGTTTCACTTTTATCATTTCGTATTTAAGCAGCCACTGTGGAAGGAACAACGACTCTTGTGGTAGATGCCACGCCCCCCATCCCCTGATCTACCCCCTCCACAAATACATAAAAAAAAGGACTTGCAAATTAAAGTGATAAACTACTCTCTGATACATAGTAAATAATACTATAATACTTATATAAATAATTACTTAAAACTGAAACTGCAGCATAGCAAATATTTGAATTGTATTGCAAAGTGCAAGTTATTCAAAATAATTAGATATATTTATGTGCATTTACAATGTAAACTAGTGCATAAATATATTGAGATATCTAGAGACCTACACACCTACTGAAATAAATATATACATTACTGAATTAGGGCACTATCAAATTGATCTAAACCACTGCCATTTCCAAGAGCGTTAGAAACAAAAGTCACAAATCAATTCACACACTTTCTCTTAACTCTATTTACATAGATACATACAAATATTTTAACATTCACTACAAAATGTTAGTGAGAACATAGAACATGCCAAACCATATAAAACTTAATAGATTCGATCAGGGATCGTATAGAATGACTTATATTTATTTTATTTAATTAAAAAATACATTGACATAATGATCCTTTCAAGAAAATATTTGAATTTTCGGCATAATTTAAAACTACGAATTTTTATGGATTTTCATCAATGACACTGATTCATTTTAAAATCTATTTATAGAAAACTCTTTGTCCTGACTCACTCACTGACTTACTGAGCACTGCACAGCCCAAATCGTAAGAGCTAGGAGGCTGAAATTTTCACACAACGTAGCCGAGACAAATCTGGCTATAATAATGAGTTTTATTTTGATCAATAAATTTTTTTTTTTTTTCTTAAGATTAATCAATATCATTGATGACAATTCTTAAAAATCATTATTTAATCATTATTCTGTAATTTTTTTAAAATAGCTCATAATGATCACATTCCCTGGTGAGAACATAGGTAGAACATCCCAAACCAAATAAAACTTAATAGGTTCGATATAAAAATAAAATACTTAATTGTGTAAATAACTAAATATTGCTTAAACATTTAATTAGTATATAGTCCATTTGTTTGATTATTAATACTCATATATTTGTATTTCTTATGATTATGATATTAGTTTCCACTAATTATACCGTACACTTATGTATATATAATCTAGTTAGTAGTTGCATCTAAAACGCCAAACAACTTGTCTTATCAAGTGCTCAATTGTCTCCAAAGAGTGCCAAAACCAATTAGTTATATACATAAAAGGATACTCAGTCCTACAAAATATCACAATCATTATACCAAACACGAACCCGAATCCGGAATCGAATCCTCAGTCGCATTTAGGCAAAAGAGTATGAAAAAACTTGAAACAAGAAAATAGAAAAAGATTGCATTTGATTTTTCCTCGTTTTTAATAGATATTTAATCTAATTGTAAAGTGAGAATGAAATTCTTCTAGTTATAGATAATTTCCTGGTATTGCTCACTCGATAGATAACGCTTTGAAAAATAAAATTTATATACTTTTGTGCTTTGTAAATAAACTTAATTACAAGAAATATACTTTAAAAGTTTAAACTAAGGCAGTTACAACAAAATATAGTTATGTATTTAATTCTGTATTAGCAATGAAGACAGCGTACGACTTTTTAATATGCAATTTATTTCAAATTTTTAGTAGTTATCTCGTATGTATGTGTTTCAATTTTAAACAAATATAAAATTTAGCTACTCAATTCTAAAATAAAAAAAAAACAAATTGTAATTTTAAATTCATGAAAATAAAGTGAAATAAGACTTTGTAATATACATTTGAGTATATTCAAAATCGAAAATAAAGAACAAAAAAGAAACTGCAGAATTTCTTCTTTCCCATATTTAAATAAAAACACACTGTTTTGTATATTATATTAAATGTTTCCATTCCGTTGTTTATTGAAGTATATAGACAATGTTGACATTTTGGTTTAAAGAATTTGAGAGGCAAGAATTTAAATTGCCATTTTGCAAAAGAAATTGATCCATTTTTGTATGATTTGTATTGTATAGTGCTTTGTCATGAAATCCTCTTGTATTTAACATGAATACATTACGGATTTCAAATTTATGTCAAAGAAATGCTTAAACATAATTTTTTAAATATTAAAAAAATTGTTTACGATGTTATTGGTAGTGGATTCAAATTTTGCCTTTCTTTTTGCCTTTGTTGATCAATTTCCAGTTTTTCGTTACGTTCCAAGTGTTGTGTATTTTGGTGGATTAGGTGTCTGTATTTTTGGGGTAGTTTCTAGAGTAAATAGTCGAAATCTAAAATCATATTTTTTATAATTAATGGGGAGGAGCTGGGGAGTGACAGCTATCTAATCTAATCGTCCATGCTTTCATTGGTGCGATCCGGTGAGGCATTTCCATTCTTAGCCGAAACAGAGCGCGAACGAGAACGTGAACGTGACTTGTTGTCAGCCGAAGCAGAGCGATCACTGCAAAATAAATATGTGAAAGGCATTTGAATTATTTGGTATTTTTTAATTGAGTTACAACAACACCAAGCACACACGGTCTGTGTAGTGCCATCCAAAGAAAATCAAGGGAAAGCAAAGCAATCAAAGAAATAGAAAATTTAACGACAACGATAAACGATAAACACAAAACATTTAAAAAATAAATAAATCACACTTACCGTGAACGCGAATCGTGACGATCGGACTTGGAACGAGTACGCGAGCGTGACTCACGCTTTGAGTTGGAGCGTGTTCGCGAGTGCGAATCACGCTTGGGCGAACGGGAGCGAGTGCGTGAGCGGGACTTTGACTTTGACTTGGATACGTCACGTGATTTGCTGCAAAAATAAAATAATTATTTATTAATTAATTAAGTATTATCAATATGTATTAAACACAACTTACTTTGAGCGCGAGCGTGAACGAGAGCGCGATTTAACTGGTGACTTTGACTTGGAGCGTCCGCCGCGCGACTTGGAGCGACTGCGCGACTTGGAACGCGAGTGCGATGAACGGCGCGAACGTGAACGCCTGCGAGAGCGAGAGCGTGAACGCGAGCTGGATGAACGGGAGCGACCACGCCCACCGCCACCTCCGCCGCCACCGCCGCCACCACCACCACCGCCGCTGCGTCCGCCGCGACGATCCTCAACCAAATGAACGCGACGTCCATTCAATTCGGTATCATCGAGCTTCTCAATGGCGGTCTTCATGTCCGACAACGAAGCAAACTCAACAACGCTGAAAGCATAAGTGGAAAAAAGTCGTTAGTTTGAATTAGTGATGTAAAACACGATAAATTGAAAGAATTTATATGACTGATTCAGATTTGCTTAAACCAAATCGAAGCCAAATCCGAATCTGTTTCAGGAATATCCCTACTATGCCATATATATAAAATTGGTGATTTTTAAATCGATTTCTTATCAAAATAACTTACCCCTCATTGCGACGTTGCTTGTGGGCATCAGCATAGGTGACTTCGCCAGCCTGGCGCATGTAGTCCTTCAGATCCTGCAGAAAGCGCACAAATACGAAAAACGTATGGTTAAAATTAGTAAAAACAAGGATTGATTTTCGAGATAAAGATTTGTACTCTTCTAGGCAAATCAAGTACAGCGTGCAGACCAAGTCAAGCCATTTGAAAATATACTCGTATTTCAATCCGAACTGGAAATCCGATCTGGTAATTGGAAGCGCTTCTTCGCCTAACCAAAGCTCTGCCTGCCGTCTCTGTCTCTCTGTCGATCGCTCTCCCAAATGTGCCTAATTGGAAAGCTCTCTCAGTTTCTCACGCGTGTGTGTTTTGTGGGTGGGAGAAGGAAGTCAAGTGCAAGTACAAAGTGCCATCGCCAGCGACGCAACGTTGCCAGTTCAGTTTCAGACAGGGCTGCCAGAGTTCGGATGAAATATTCGTATGCGACGTATTTAAATTGCTTGTGTATTGGTTACTGCACGCCGTACAAAAACGTAAGCATAATAATTATACATAAATATTTAATATAGTATGTGTAATTTATATATATATATATTTTTTTAAAGTTGTTTCTTGATCGAAAAATGATAATTAAAACAATAGTTGTAATTGAGTTCTTACTTAATGCGCTTTCAGAGAGAGGACGAACACACACATCGCTTTAATCGCTTTTATCGCACCGACAAGTGAGTTTTTGGTTTGGTCTGCCTAGTAATTAGTGGTAGTTGGTAGGTGGTAGCAGTTGTCGGCCAAATGGGTTGAACCCTCAAAGCTGGACACCACCGCAAGACCCTCAGACCTCATCGATCGAAAGAGCAGTTTACATCACATCACAATTAGCCACCGGAGGGCAGGACGGGGCGTGGGGCAAGGCCATGCCCATCAACCAGAGCAAATGTATTTTTTTAAGCCAGCAAATACTTTTTCAGTTTGAACATCATATAGTATTTATATATTGAATATGTATTGTGTTTTTTTTTTATAGTATGTGCCATGATGAAATTATAGTACGGTGAATTATTCGCTTATCCTCGGGGCTTATTTTATTTCACCACAGTGAGAGCATTCGGACTAGATTTTCTCTACTTTTCGCTCAATTTCGTCTTCTTCGCAGATTGTAGTAGTTTTTCAGATAATCAGTGCAATTCGCCTACTAGTCGAAAACATCCATAATTTATCCATTTTTGTCTTCTTGGACCGTCAAATCACTCATTTTGTATATTTTTTCAACAATTCACCACAACATTTGTTGACAACTGCATCGTGGTGAATAAAATAAGACGCATAAAAGAGGTAATGGTGAGTGAATACTGCACCTTAATATAATTTCACCATGGTATGTGCTACGTATTATTTTCTTTAAGTATTTATTGTGTTTTTTTTTAATCGCGGCACCCAAAACAGTCGGAAACAGTCGTTGCCAGGACCACATCAGGCCGGAGAGGGAGGCCGCAGTCGGGGGGCTTTTTTTTTTTGGTGTTGAGAGAGCGAGCGAGCCAGTGTAGAGCAGCATAGGAGTATGCAGTACACACACACACACAGACACATAGTACGATACGGGGTTGGGGGGCAGGCACAACCAGGCGGCGGCATCTCTCCCGTCTCTCTCTCCCTCATTTTCTCTCATTTAACGAACTGTCAACTGTAAAAATAAGAAATACGTTTTTTGGGAGGTACGCGCCTCTAAAGGCGACTTCTCGACGTTTGCTGCGTTGTGCTCCAAAAGAGAGAGTCTCTCACTCTCTTTCTGTCTTCTCTCTAGTCTGGCCAGTTAAGGAAGGGAAGCAACCCAGAGAAACACGAACGTTGTTATTGGTGTTGTTTCATATGCCTATTCGGAAGATCTCTCGCGTTTTAAAGAGTCAGCCAGCACCATCATCATCACGTTGGTCATCAACATCAAAATCATTATGATCTCATCGCTTCTAACTGTTAAACGTTTCTCTTTGCCTCTCTCTCTCTCTCTCTGTCTCAATCGACCTCAAAACTCTCACAATCGCTATAAGGAATTTAGCAATTCTTTATATTTAATTTTTGTTTTTGTAAATAAATTGTGAAAACATTTCTTAAACATTTAAATACCTAAGCCTCGGCGGCGTACAATCGAGCTGCAAAACTATCGAATATTCGATTGTTAACTTATCGCATTTTTAAATTTTCTCAATTACTAATCGATAGTAAAATAGCTATAGAAATTAATCAAATATCTTTAGTTTTGCAGCTCTAGCGTATTTCTTTAGACCAAATCTCATCAATTTTTTTTGGTCATCACAAATTCATCAGTTGTTTTTTTATGTATTGGATGACGAGGCTTCAACGACGACGACGTCGACAGCGGCGGCGACAGCAATGTCAATATGGCGATGCAGGCGCGTCGGGGGAGGAGTTCGGTAGTTTAAAAGGGCGCAATATATCGATATATATTACAAACCAAGCGAAGTTCACAAAGCAATCGATCAATCGACAATGATAACGTGGGATGCTGTCAGATGCGATGTCGAGAATCTCTTTATATGGTGCGTGTATTTTGTTTTATACGATCTCTCTTTTGGCATTTCCTTCTCTTTTTAAAGAAGTCGATTATTTTTGGCATTTCGATCGTAGGCGGTTTTTTCAGCTCGATTTGGTTTGGTTTCCCTCTCTTTTCGCTCTCTCTCTCTGTCTGGTCATTAAACACATACTGCCTGGTATTGTATTTGTATTTGACACTCTCTTCTAAGCTCTGGCTCGGATCGGATCAGTTCAGTTCAGTTCAGTAAACACAGATACCCATCAAACTCTTTTTGGTTGGTGTGAAAAAAACAATTGTTGGGATTGCACCGATCAGTACCAGAGTTTAAACGTACATTGCATTGTTTAACTTTTGCTTAAACCTAATTCAACTGTACAAACTTAAACTTAATATTTATATAGATAGATTCAAGCTGAGCAAAACTATCGATAGCATCATTGATAAACAAATATTTGAATTACCAAAGTTTAGGATTATATTACAAGTTATCTAGGCAAAAAAAATAATAAATTTGGACAAAAAGATATTTGAATTCTACTTTAAATTTAATCTTTGTAGTTTACATTTAAATATAACATTTACTTGCATTTTTTATAACAAATATACAAATTTTGTAATAAAAATTGAAAATAAGAGTTATAAGATTTTGAATACAACTTTAAATAATTCTTTCCTATTATTTTTTTAATCTAGTTTTAAGAAAATGATGATATCGTTAATTTTTCAGCTCGTATAATAAATTAAAAAGAGTTGTAAAGATAAACTACTTGGAAAAAAACAAAAATTAAAAAAAAAAAAATCGGGATCAAAATCATAAAAGAATGTTGGGAACAGGGAGATTTTGTGATGGGTTTGGATATATATATATATTTTATAAATAGATAGATTAGATTTTTTAGTAGCGCTTAACTGACGCCCAATTACAGTTAGGAAGTTAAATAGATGTTAATTATAATATGCTACTCTACGTTATAAACTAAGAGTCATTCGGAAGTTAGATATATAGGGTATATATAGGTTATAAAAGCAAAGATTTATTTGACTTACCTGCCAGCTAACGCGACTGGACAAATTCTCGACAATCAAGCGATACTCAGTGCGCAATGGAGGTCCATAGCGAGAGGATGATCTGGAATTTTTGTTTCTGGTGAATAATTTAATGAATTTTCAATTAGTATTGACACTGCGCTGCTGCTCAACAAAAGTTATATATATGTACATCATATGATAACTGAAAATGCTGCCCTCCTTTTTTTTTAATTAATTAATTTTTTTTTTTTAATATCAAATTAATACTTTTATAAGGAGCTGAGCATTTCAGAAAACTTAGGACGGGAAACAGCAGTTGTAACAATTATTATGATTATATCGTGCAGAGGATAAGTAAATAATAAATATGTTTTGAAATTAGCAGAACAGAAAGTTATATTAACATATATATAATTATATAAACAGCATGTCAGTGTCGATTTTTTTTAGCAAATGAGTTGAAAGTCATTCATATCTATTACAATAGACCCACGAAATACATCACAGATAATAACAAAAATAAAATATTTTAACATTTGAAGGTCTTACGAGTTTTTAATATTTGTTTAAAAAAATGAAATTAGAGTAAATTTAATTCTAGTAATATAAATCCAAACAGAAATCGGATTTAAGCATTGCTAATAAAATAATAGCTACATCAGAAAGTTTTTTATCGAGTTAAGATTTAAATAGGTACAATTCGCTTAATTGCAACAAGAGAACTGTCTAAGCTTGTGATAAATTTACAAAAACACTAGTTTTCTATTACTAATTTTAGCTGTCATATTTGATGTTTTTGTATGAACAATATCAATTTAAATTTATGGCAGCTGGTCACGCTAACTATGAACGTCACCTCTTGTGTTATTTTGGAACTTTTAAATGAAGTTTGCATTTTGAAAGTTAAATTGTGACAAAAAATATACGTTTAATAATGTATATGAATGTAAAACCAGATCGGCGATAACTGCACATGTATAAAAGAAGAAAGTGCAATTAAATAATTTATACTGTACAAAGTGAAAATTAATATCAACTTATTTATATCTTTATGACATCACTATTTGGCATAATGCTTACAATTGAAACAAAAACAAAATAATCCTAATCATGGGTCCACTGTATGACGTTATTTGACGATTGAGTAAAGCAAATAGCATTTTTTTTATAAACTTTTAGTCGCGGCTGTACTTACTTATCATTATAGCGCCCGCCTCCGCCGCGTCTGCCGCCGTAACGGTCATCATAGCGGTCCCGATTACTGCCGCGCGCTGTGCCTCTGGCGGGTTCAACAACCACACTGCAACAAAAATCATATTAAATATGAAATTACGTACATTTTATTTATAAATATAAATAACTAACCGTTCGCCTAGTAGCTCTTTCCCGTTTAATTCGTAGACGGCATCGTCTGCATCACGATAGTCCTCAAATTCCTGTCAATTAATTAAGTAATTACACATTTATTGATTTAACGACTCTCTCTATTTAATAGAGTTGTTCATTGTAGCTCAATTGAAGGATTTAGTTCAGTAGCTCAATTATTGATGAACGAACTAATCTTTCAAATAGTTCGTTCGTTTAGTGAATAGATCTCAACTGAGTTGGTTGAAGGGACGCTGTGGTCATACCATGGTATTAATATGGGTTTTAAGGAAGTTTCTATTTGTTTATAACAAATTACCATATGAAACAAAATTTAATTTATGCTTTAATTTTTATATCTGTTATCAAACATTTTACTGATTTTTGATTAAATTATGAATTTCATATTTATTTAATGAAAACCATAAATTGATTTTTATTGAATCCTAATTTTAATACATAATTTTAATTTATATTATTAACATAATATAATCGAGATATGGGATTCAAATAAACCAACGAAATGTATTGGGATCTATTCACTGAACTAAATGACCTACAATCAAGGATTTAGTTCGGTTGTTCACTTTAGGGATTAGTTCAATTGAACTTATTCAGAGTGAAACGACCCAACTCTGCTGTTTACTTACCACGAAGCCATAGCCATTCTTAATGAGTATGTCACGAGTGCGTCCGTAGCCCTTGAAAAAACGCTCCAAGTCGCGCTCACGCACGCCATAAGGCAAACCGCCTACATAAACGCGTGATCCAACCATATTTGTTGTAGATATATGCTATTATAAAAAATAGAGATATTAAAATTGCTTGTCACTTCTATTATTTTGATCGCAGACACATACACATGCACACAGATGTACATATGTATGTGTATGCGCGGCGGTTTATGTGTGTGTATTTGCCAAGATGGCGACGTTGCCGATGTCAACGTTGTCTACCGGGTAGAGAACTTTTCACCGCACACATTAATTAGGATATAAATAGTTTATTTCACTCAAAAACATATAATTCCATGAATAACTAGTACACATACCGTTTATTAACAAGTATTTAATAAAAATATTAAAGTTATTGTACTTTTACACTCTTTTTTTCTTCTTTTTTGTCACACGAAAATAATGCAAACTCAACCTCAACGCAATTTCTACGGAAATGACACTGAACTCTAAACTGCTTGCCGCCTCAATGTGGCGTCGTCACTAAAGTGAAATCGATTATTCAGCCCTGGTTGACAGCAAAGTTGAACACTTATCGATTACTGCTACTTGTCACTGGTATAAAATATTTTTACTGCTGTAGAGCTTGAAAATATGTGTTTAGCGAGTCGTGATGTAAGTAATTAAATAGATTAGCTTTTTATATAATTTTTTATCTATAAGCACGCCTAGTGCAACTGTTAATTATGTGTGAGAATATATTGTTGTCACCGTTTTATAAAAGTATCTTTCACCGCTGTCACTAACACAGTAATTGCTCATCACTAGCGGCATCGGCTGTCAGATACGGGGTCGCCATTTTTCCAGTTCACTTTTCAGCACACTCAGATACATTTTCTCTTGCTGTACGTGTGAGTGGGCTAGGCGTCTACTGTGAAAAAATACATAAATTTTCTTAGTACTTTGTTCGCATAATTAAGAAAAAACAACAAGTGTAATGGCTGATTTAAATGATTCGAATGGAAATTACGACGACAACGATGAGGTGAGCGAAATGTTTACAAATTTATAAATATACATATTTTATTTGCCGACATCTTGAAAAATATATATAAAGGGCATGTAAATATGCCGAATTAAATATTAATTTGTGTGCTTAAGCAAAAAAAAGTAGCTAAATTGTATAATCATATGACATATTTAATAATAAAAATTACCACGTAGACATGCGGCGGCAAATAATAAAAAGAAAATGGCGGGCCAACTTTTTTTTTTTGTATTCACTTTACATTGTGACTAACTGTACCGTGTTTTGTTTTGTTTTAATTTGTTGTCATTTCGATTGCAGCAAATTTCGGAGCCCGAGCAGCTGCGTAAACTGTTTATCGGTGGCTTGGACTATCGAACCACCGATGAGGGCTTAAAGGCGCATTTCGAAAAATGGGGCAACATTGTCGATGTTGTGGTTATGAAGGATCCGAAAACAAAACGTTCTCGCGGCTTCGGTTTCATTACGTACTCGCAATCGTACATGATCGATAATGCGCAGAATGCGCGTCCACACAAAATCGATGGACGCACAGTGGAACCAAAGCGTGCGGTGCCACGGCAGGAAATAGATGCACCCAATGCCGGTGCCACGGTAAAGAAACTCTTCGTTGGCGGTCTGCGGGATGATCACGATGAGGAGTGCTTGCGTGAATACTTCAAGGACTTTGGCCAGATTGTCGGGGTCAATATTGTGTCCGACAAGGATACGGGCAAGAAGCGCGGCTTTGCCTTTATCGAGTTCGATGACTACGATCCCGTGGACAAGATCATACTGCAAAAGACGCACAACATCAAGAACAAGACGCTCGACGTGAAGAAGGCCATCGCCAAACAGGATATGGATCGTCAGGGTGGTGGCGGCGGAGGAGGAGGAGGTGGCGGCGGCGGTGGTGCTCGCGGTGGTCCTGGTAAGTTTCTAAAAAAAAAAAAACAAACAAATCGTTATCAATAAAATTTCGATATTTATTACATTCTATCAATATCGATA
The DNA here is from genome assembly GCF_004354385.1 of Drosophila innubila. Lineage (NCBI taxonomy): Eukaryota > Metazoa > Arthropoda > Insecta > Diptera > Drosophilidae > Drosophila > Drosophila innubila. The sequence continues at coordinate 30,606,217 of NW_022995380.1, forward strand.
TTTCGATAAGCTTAAAAGTATTTTACTTTTATTGACATCGGTAATATTTCGATGTGTCTTCAATCTTTTACAATTTATCTCTCGAATTTGACACCCTTGCAATTCGAATTTCGCAAAACGCCGTTCTATTGCACTAGAAAATTGTCTCAGTTACATGGTGTGAAAATTTCAGCCTCCTATGTCTTAGGGTTTGGGCTGTGCAATGATCAGTCAGTCAGGACAAAGAATTTTATATATATAGATTTTAAAAATAACGTTATTAGTTATATTTCGATATGTATAGAACACTTTTAAAACTATAGGACATAATATTGACCTTAATTTATTGTTTATCTCAATTTGTAGGTCTCGGTGGTCGCCCAGGCGGACGAGGTGGAGATCGTGGTGGACAAGGCGGCGGTTGGGGCAACAATCGTCAGAATGGCGGTGGCAACTGGGGATCGGGTGGCGGCAGCTTTGGCAATAACGGCAATTTCGGTGGCAACCAAGGCGGCGGCGGTGGCGGAGGAGCTGGCGGCTGGAATCAACAGAGCGGTCCATGGAACAACCAGGGCGGCAATCAAGGCGGCGGTGGTGGCTGGAACAATGGCGGCGGTGGCTACAGCAGCGGTGGTGCCAACACCAATGGCGGTGGCGGCAACTGGGGTGGCAACCCTGGCGGCGGCGGTGGCGGCAGCTTCAGCAATGACTATCAACAGAGCTATGGAGGTGGACCACAGCGTAACAGCAACTTTGGCAACAATCGTCCAGCTCCCTACAATCAAGGCGGTGGCTTTAACAAGAGTATGTCCAAAAAACCTAATATTGTTAAATGGATTATCCTATAATGTCTTTGGTTTACTCCTTAGGTGGTGGACAGGGCAGCGGTGGTGGTGGCCAGGGCGGTTTTGGCGGTGGCAACAACTACAACACCAGCCAAGGTGGAAATATGGGCGGCAATAGACGTTATTAAACAAGGTAATTATTATATTTAATCCTATCATTTACAGGCTACAAAATACACTTGCAGAGCGTCTTATAGTTATATTCAGATATAGATATATAGATATTCATGTTCCTAAATAGTCATATTCCTTTGTCCGTCTGTTTCTATATAAATAGTCTTTCAATTTTCAAAAGAGTTTGTAAAACTATCCATATAAGATCTATTTGATATTATTGATAGTGTTTAAGAGAAAAAAATTCAAGAATTGAATTATTGAATATAGCTGTCTGGAATGATCGCTTGAAAATTCTGTTTGAGTATGAAAATCTTTATTTTTTAATTACATAGAAAAAAACCAGTCAGATTCTTATACATTCGGACTAATTTTTTTTTTTAGTACCGAGACCAAAACCGTAAATTAATGCTGTAACAAGAACCGAAAGCCGAAACGCTCGTACCGGTACGGTTATGGTAAAGTGGCTAGGTCAAAAAGTTGACTAACTTCCAACTGTCATAACTTGATCAAAACTGACCCGATTTTCAAGCGGAATGTCATTTTAGTTATGGTTTGGCCTCTTAATTCATTCTGTATTCAAATTTAATTTATTTATAAAATTTAATTATTTTCGACCAAGACTCGATTTTGATGGTAAGGGTCCCCCCTTTGAAATTTCGAAAAATCAAAATTTTAAATCTCAAGTTTTTACTTTTAATCAACTTCTTATATCGAAATTAGTATAAAACAACACTTTAAACTTGATTTTGATACCTTTTATTTTCTTGTAAAAAATCATGTCAAAATTATGAAAAATTTTGACTTGTAAAGTTGCTAGGTCAGAGGCTTGACAAACTTCGAACTGTCATTACTTGAACAAAACTGACACGATTTTCAAGCGAAATGTCATTTTAATCATGGTTTGGCCTTTTAATTTTATCTGCATTAAAATTTTGTTAAATTTGCTCAAAAAATATACCTCTGGATCAAGAAGAGTTGTTTCGGAACGGAAACCGGAACCTATATTTGTTTCGGTTTGATTCCATGTTTAAAATCAAAACAAATTAAATTTAATGCTTGATTGAACCGAAACTAACCGAACTTTAAAGGTTCTGGTTTTGATTACGTGCTTAAACCCTGATTTTAACTGTTTTTTTTTTTAATTTATATAGCTCTGCAAGTGTATTAAATCTTCGGCATGCCCAAGATATATATATATATTTTTCTTTCTTGTTTTTATTATGTTCGTGTGTGTGTTTGGTTGAATGTTTTGAAATGCGTTCGGACAAACCAAAACAAGTAGATTAAATTTAGAATCATACGAAAAAAACAAAACAAACTAAAAAAAACAAGAGAACGAACCAAATTGTTGTTTATTGTAAACCATGTATTAAAAAGTGCTAATGCAAATTTTCTTCCTTTCTCGCAAATAGGTAAACACTTACAGAATCAGTTCAAGCTAGACAAACAGGCAGTCTAGGCACAGGCAGAGGCAGAGAAGAAAGCAGAGAGGAGAGGCAGAAGCAGAGAGACAGGCAGGCAATCAATGACAGTGAGAGGCAGAATATAATCTATATATATATATATGGTCAAGTCAGGCAGAGACAAGGGATAATAAAAAAAACAATAAACAAAGAAAATCAGCAGCTAACAAAAACAGTTTGCAGTTGTCTACAAATCCCCCGAGATATCAAAAGCTAAACAAATGCAAATCAAATTATGTTTTGATATGAACCAGAAAAGAAAACTCACTTCAACAACAACAACAAAAATACCAACTATTAATCTGCTAATGTCTTGTCTCAATTAATGCATACATTTAATTTTTAATTGAACAATTCGTGTTTTAGGATGTTAAGTACCTTGAAAACCGCTTAGTTTTAACTAAATTAACACAAACATACAAAAAAAAAAAAGATTACAAAAAAAAAAGAGAAAAACAAATCCAATACCCAACATCCGAAAAATATACTAAAACTATATAATTTTATTTATAAAATTTGACTATTAAAAATCGCATCTAATATATTTGTGGCAAGCATAATTCTCTTGTTTGGAGAACTGTTTGCCCTCAAGTCGAGGATCGAGGCGGCGTGTAAAAAAAGGTAGTGTACCTACAACTTGAATTAATTATTAGGCATCGATGCTCATATTTTTTTAAATAATGCATTTTTGTCGTACTTTCCAAACACACACATTATACACCTATCTAAGTTTATAGCAAATCAGCAAAAAAAAAAGTAACATTAAAAGAAAAACCAATTTTTAAGTAAACATATAGAAAACCTATTTTGTAAAACATTTTTTGTATATTTAAGCTTTATACCTATGATTTACATTTTAACCAAGTAATAGAAGAAAAACACATCCCTTTATACAAGCAAAAATATTTATCCTGTTACTTCAAGCAATGAGCGCGGGAGAGTGATTAATGATTTTTGATTATATCATATATGAAAATTGTCTACAAACATGATCTTTCTTCAAATCGAAACCACATTACATACCAATTTTGTTAGTGCATAAGAATATTGGTACAAGGAAAGAAAAACTACAAAAAACAATTATGAAATTCTGCTGTAATTAGAACGTTACGAGGAAGAAAATAAAACTAATGTTACCCACCCGAAATGTGACTACAGAAAGAAGCTATACAAGAAAATAATTTAACCCACCCCCCCAGAGGATTATCTATATTATACAACCATTTAAATAAAGTATAGTGAGTTCTCTCTACCAAGTTAGAACAATAAAAGAGTAAAAAGTAATACCCAGACCGAGAGCTAAAGAAAACGCAGAAGAACGAGATGCTTGTGTAGATTTGATAGCATTATCGATCGCACTTGGCGTCAAGTTTAAAAAACCAAATAACAACTTGGATATTGCTTACTAATGCACTACGTATTTCTTTGCAAGACTGGCCTGAAGTGCTGGATGCTGAATTCTTCTATGCAGTTGGTTACCTCAATTCTTCCCAGGCAGCTCTCGAGCTCACTTTGGCCTTTTGGTTGGTTGTGAACTAAAAACTCTGGAGCTCTTGTGTGAAGCCCAAAGGTAAGTCTAGGTAAATACCATCAACCCTGTATTCATGCCATTCGTCATATTGACGGTTGATCAAATTTTAATAAAATAAAAATATATGTCGTAAAAATCTACTTGGTTTTATTTAATATGCAGTAAGTGGGATTTAAGTAGAATGGTGGAAAACACCCAAAACGAAAGTTTATTTAGTTTCTTTTATTTAATAAAAGAATCGCGTTTGGACGGTTCTTCCAACAGGACAATAGCTGAGTTAAGCTCGATTTCAAATGTAACGGCTGTCAAAATTATCGTATGCAAACGATAACATATCGAACACAATATTTTTGTTGCAGGCCAGGGCTGACGGAATGTTGGTCAGTCGTAACAAAACGAAAAAAAAGTAAAATCTTAAATCAAAATTAGCGGAAGGCCTCTAATGGTATGGTAATATAATAAAATAATAAAAATTAAAAATAAATAATAGTAATAACAAATAAAATCCATTATAAAATAGATTTTTACATTTGTTATTTTGTAAAACTTAATTAAAATGTTGTGCACATTAACTGGATTATCCAAAACTACCTTTTGCAGGGATAAATAGCTATGTATACTGGCTATCAGCATTAAATATCGATATTTTATGCACGTTAACGTCACGTAAAAATATAGCAATTTTCAGTTAGCAATAATAATAAGCAAGCATTTTATTTATGCTTATAAAGTTATGCATTGTTAGCAATTAACGATAATCATTAAATATTATTGTGTTCAAACTTTTTACCGTTACTTAAAGAAAGGTTACGCTGCCGCCATTACGTAAACGTATGAACGTTGCGTTTTATTAGAGTTGCCCACTTAAGCAGCAGACGCAATTGAATGTGATGATATGGCAACACTTGACTGACGTTTTAAACTTTTCCGGCGCTGTCTGTCGTTGTGTCATTTAAGTTTTTTTGTTAGCCAGTTCAGTTTTTGTGCATTTCTTTCAGTTGAACAGCAGAGAAAAATTCGTTTTCATGCCAAAAATGGTGAATAATTCGGTTGTGAACGCGCCATTCTATCAGGAGGTAATTTATAGTTAATTTGTATAAATTGTAGCTAAATTATAATAATTAAAATTACATAAATGTGTGTTAAACGTTAGAAGCGCAAAACTTCTGCACGCTCCAATTCCAATGGAGAAACGGCGGCTATTAATTCGGATCCTAGCAGCAGCAGCAGCGGCGTTGGCAGTGGCAGCGGCGCCGGCAGCGGAGTCGGCAGCGGCGCCGGCGCCTTTGCAGTGGACAACAATGAGCATTTGCGTAAGATTTTTGTTGGCGGTCTATCGATAAGCACCACGGCGGACATGATGCGTTTATTCTTCGGACAATTTGGCGAAGTTGCCGACGCTGTGGTGATGCGTGATCCGATATCGAATCGCTCGAGAGGCTTTGGATTTGTCACCTATGCGGAGCCCGAGTCTGTGGAGAATGTGCAACGTGCGCGTCCGCATATTATTGATAGCAAGTAAGTATCAATTCATAATAAACACATGTTTATCGATTTATCGATAACTCGCGTTATCGAATACTTGCTTATCGATTTATCGTCTATCGATTTACCCGCTGCTTCTGCAGAACCGTTGACACCAAACGCGCCTTTCCACGCCACGAATTCAACCGGGCCGTTGGACATCTGAGCAACATTAAGACAAATAAGATATTCCTGGGTGGCCTCAAGGATTGCCACGATGAGAACTCGCTGCGAGAGTATTTCGGACAGTTTGGTAATATCACCAGTGTCAAGGTACTGCTCGATAAGGAGACGGGACGCAAGCGCGGATTTGGATTTCTGGAATTCGAGGATACGGCAAGTGCTGCACGTGCCTTAGGTATGACAATATTTATTTACATATTTTTATATATATAGTATATTACTTCAATTTTGACAAATTTAATAATAAATGTATAAACTTGTTGTCAGCTATGAACAGTCTACACAACAATTTCAATTCAAATGTCTTAAGTAACAACAAAAATCATAAAATATTTATATAAATTATAAATTTGAATTGAAAATAAGTTTATAAAACTACAATTTGTAAAAAAAATTTAATTTTAATTTTATCATTTAAGATTTTTATTATTAAGGTTTGTAGTTTTATACAAACTAAAATTCATTATTAACTCAATTTTATTTTTTTGTTTTGTCAACTATTTATGTGGAATTCAATTTTTTTAGTAAAAAAAATATTGGAAATGGATTAAAGTTTTGAAATTTTAGATTTAATTATTTAATTTAATATTAAGATTTTCAATTTGGTTAATATAATTTTTACAAATAATTTTTTATTGTCTACTCTGAGCAGTCAACACAAGAATTAAAAAAAAAAACAAAAAACATTGGCACAGGATTAAAATTTTTAGATGTAATATTAAGATTTGCAATTTTTTTAATATAAATTAAACAGTTTTTATTGTCAGCTTTGCGTTCAACACAAGAATTATAAAATAAAAAATTAAAATAAATTATGAATTGAAATGCGATTAAAAATTTAACATTTAAAGATTTAATATTAAAAAATTTCAAATTCTAATTTTAAATGTTTTTAGTAAAGGTTTATTATTTATATATTTTCAAATTGAAGATTTCACACAAGGATTATAATTTTAATTTCTTTAGCAAAAACAAAAAAAAAAAACAAGAAAAAAAATAAAAATATATACAGTTAAAAGAAAATCAACATTTAAAACAAAATAAAATTTGATACAATTTGAGACTTCCGAAAGTCTTGGAGTAATTAAACTGATAGATAAATCAAATTATAATTTTAAATGTTGTTGCTTTAGATTTATTTTTTAAGTTTCTTTAGTTAAAACAAGAAAGATAGTAAAGCAAAATTGAAATTCAAATAAACAAACAAAATAAATTAATAATAATTTTAAATTGTATTTTTTTTGTTAGCACAAGGCAAGCATTCGATAAATTTGATAACCGTGGAGGTGAAGAAGTCGACTCAGGTGCCGGATTGCAGCAAACGCATCCGGCTGCCAATTGGAGGAGCTGCCTGTGCGGGCTATGCTCCACCACAGCCGACCATAATGGATAACTTTGTGTACAATGCCAACTATAATCCGTATCAGGCGCAAACGTCGCTGCCACCATCGGCATTCTTCAATGGCTGGGCTTCATATGTGGCGCCCACTGTACCGACTCCCTATTTGCGCTATCCACATCATCAGCCGCCAATGTCTGCCTATGCCCAGGCAGCTGGAGGAGGAGCAGGTGGTTGGTCCTATGGCCATTCGTCGTACGGTTCCGATTGGCCCGGCAATGGTTACAATTCGGTTGTTTGGCCGGTGAAAGGAGGTGGCCCAAAACCGGTTCAGATGCCAACGTTGACGCACGAACGTCCCAAGAATGAGTACAAATCGGTGCAGGCCGAGGAGGCAACGAAGCAGCAGATTAACGATAAGCTGGATACCGATGATATTGAAAAGAAGTGGCTGGCCAAGGACTACAAGGTCTTTAAACCATCCGGCAAATACAACTTCAACACCACCCAGGTTAATCACATAAGTTCCCTGTCCAATGGGGACTCGACACCTGCCTACGGTATGATATATGACATATGTACTGGATGCATTGATTAAGACTTTTTTCACAACAAATAGTAACCCAAATGCGTAAACTACGGTCAATTCTTAGATGTTTTCACCAAAGAACTATAGCTCCAGGAGTTAAAACCCTCGTCCGAACCTTTTACTGGTATTAACCGATTGACATTGGTGATCCTAACCTCTCAAAAATTACCGATTAGAAACAGATTCATGTATAACATTTATTTCGATATTACTTGTGGTTTAATACCCTGAATATTTTCTAAAATGAATTTCTAACAAAAAAACTTTGTGTTTTTAGTCCTTGCATGGACGAAAATTATGTTTTAAGGACAATTGATCCTTTGATTCTATGAAATTTTGAAAGTCTTGGTACTAACAAGAGTTTTTATACCAATCTTGTCAGGATGGGACAAAAAACACTAAAGATATACTCAAAATTTTCAAAAGATAGATTTTTCAACTAAAAAAGCGGGAACTAGGTATTGATTTTAAAACTATGGTTTCTTGGTAAAAACAACTCAGAATCTCATTTTAATTTTTTTTCGGGCCTTTTTTAAAGTCCTCGACCTAACAAGAGTTTTGATACCAATCTTGTCAGGATCGGAAAAAAGAACACTAAAGATATGTATATTTTTCAACTCAAAAAGACTGGAAATTGATTTTAGAACTATGGTTTCTGGGTGAAAACAACTCAGAATCTCATTTAAAATTTTTTGGATCAAACAAATCGATGCACCCTAATATATACCATTATAATTCATTAATTCTATTTCTCATTTCTCAGGCATTTAAGAAGACTGCTTTTTTTGGGACAACATGCAATACCTTCTACTCTACTGAGCATCTATTTGCCGAAAATGCATTTTATTAATTGTATCAAACTATTGTGATTTGAAAACTGTCAACTTTCTAGATACTTTGATGTAAAAAGAGGGCGTGGCATGTCTTCATTCAGTTTATTAAACTCATAAATAAAATGTTTACTCTTTTGTAGACGTCATAATATATCGTAAACTGAATTGTTTTTCATTTTATTTCAAACATATAAGTTAATCATGTATCATTTTATAACCGAAATAGCTATAAAACGCACCACTGTTCTTTCAGTTTTTATATTCATAATCATTTTAATTTTTTATTTAATTGAAATGGTTGATGTTGTTGTTTTTATACTTATTTCAAATACAAACTGCAATGTTTGTTCATTGTGCGCCTCAATTTCATTTAAATGCTAAATTCGTTTGATTTCAACAAACTTTATATATTGTTTTTTTTTTCTTTTTAAGGAGAACTAAATACACAAATTAGTTGTTTGATTTTGTTAAAAATAAATTGATTTTATTTACTGAATATATAACGTATTTTTAGCTTCTTTATCTGTTGGTGTTTTCGACTTCTTAACTTCTCGATGACTTTGAATGATGATTGTGATGAGGGAAGCTGCTAATTCGGAACACTTTTTAACTTATTATTCAGTTATCAAAGATTTGTGGTGAAAGCGCCCAAAACGATTCTACAACTATTCGTAATTGTAGTATAGCCTATTAAATTAAATAGAATTATGCATGTTCTTTTTTATACAAACTATTGTATTTCAATTTCTTTCTTCTTTTTTTTTTTTGTTATTATTATTATTTGTATAGTTTTTTATTTGTTACTTAGAAATGAGCATGAACGTTACTTTATTGTGTATCGTTTATCATTTTGTATAATTAATTTAATTTATTTCGCTTTTCTCTCCATTTGTTTTGTTATATTTTTGTTTTATTTAGCAGTAATTTCAACACTGTTTTTTGAGCTAAAATTTGAACACTAACATTTTTGTTTAATTTAAAATGTTCTAAAAAAAATTGCTTAAAGCCCCGACAACAGTGCTAAAAAAGTTGCTTTCTGGTGTATAAAAAAGATTGTGTAATTGTTTTGTTTGTTAAATTGTTAAATAAAATAAAAATAATAAACTACAAGTATAAGCAAAGAGTCTATGAATTAGTTAGTTGGCGTATTTAAAAAACCGCACAATTAAACAAATGATATGTTTGAAGCTAAATAAAAGAATAAAACAAAAACACAAACAAAATTGAAATTCATTCACTAAAGCGAGATTAAAGAATATTTGCATTATACAAAAACTAATACGAGAAATTTATATATATATATATATATATTTTGATGTGGGAAGTTGTTTATGTTCTTGCAAAGTGTTATTAATGTTAATTTTGTTGTAGATCTAAAAGTTAACATTACATTTTATGAGTTGTCATATACATATATATATATATATTGTAATATATATATTTCTTGTTACATGTTTTGCTTGTTTTTACCTTGAGAAAAATTGTAGTAGCTTTTTTGTGTTTTGTTTGTTTTTTTTTTTTTACATTTTCTTAAAGACTTTATTTAAAAAATATGTACTAATTTTTAGTTCACAACTGTGTTGGAAACACCAAATCGTTTAAGTTGCTCTTGACTTAGTTTGGTTTACGAACTTGAATTCATTTCAAAATTGGCGCTAACCGCCGATTCATTCTATATAATGTTCTTTGCGGCGCCGCATTTTCCATTAAAAATTGTCAACAATTTTGCATTTTTGTTCGTTCCACATATTTATTTATTTAGAGACTAGCTAGGCAAATATTTATTTAGTATGTGACGGCAAAAAATCAACTGAAATTGGATTTTTTTCTATATCTTTTTTTCTGAGTGTAGGCGTGAAAATGCGACGACGCTGACGACGACGTTGCTGCGCTGCTTTTGGCTGTATTAACTTAAGTTTTTCCCTTTTTTTATATTTATTTTATTTTTTGTTGTTCTGGTTTGAGGTTTTCTGCTACATTTTATAGTTTAAATTGAGTGATTCTCTATTTTTTTTTATCGCTTTTACATAATTTCTCGTTTGCATGTTACTTTTATTCTTCATACTTTTTTTTTTTTGTTTTATTTACTGTTTTAAGTCTTTGTTTTGCTTTTTTTATTGCATTTTCTTGTATAAGTTTTTCTTTTTTAGTTTTTAGCTAAGTTTTCCTTTGTATTTTTTTCTTTTTTTTTAATTTTAATGATTCGCTTTTAAATGTATTTGTTTATTTATTAAGTGCTTAAGTAAAATTGTAATTAAATTAAAACAAACAAAGAAAACATAAGCATTTGCATATTTCTTTTTTTTTATATATATATATAGATTTTTTTTCTCGTAGTAAACTTATAATTAAAATTTTGAAAATTATTAGTTTAAACGACAGTTGAAATTAACGTTTACATTTTACACTAAGTTTCTGTGACACTGTGTGAGTGTATGTGTGAGGGGGTGTGTGAGGGTGTGTGTGTGTTTAGATGGTGGGCTGACATTATGTTGTTGCTTTTAATGCTTTTTTTTATGGGGACGTGCTGCTCAACAATTTTTTCTAATTAAATTTACATGGAAAATTTGCACAGAATTTTGCTTTTTTGGCACGAGCTGACTGATAAAAATATAAACAGATAAATGGGCGGGAAAAACTAGAGAAAAACAAAACTGCACAAAAAAATAGACAAAGTCGATAGCTTTGTTGTTGTTGTTGCTGCTGCTGGTTGTTGTTGCTTGTTGTTGGTTGTTTGTTGTTCCTGGTTGTTGCACCACGTCGTTGCCTTCAATTAAGCAAATGGTTTATGAAACATGAAGACAATTTGTGTGTTTGTTGTTAATGAAATTGTGTGTGTGTGTGACAGTGTGTGTTGTGTGTGTGTTAGCCATGTGTGTGTGTATGTGGGTAAGTGTGCCTATCTGCTGCTGCTTCTTCTACATGCTTTCTTCTGCTTGTTGTTGCTGGTAATTGAATTGATTGCATTATGGAAGAAATCGATGCACTGAACGTTGGGTTGTTGCTCTTGTTGTTCTATGTTATTGGCGGCCTCCTGCGTGCAGCATAGTCAGGCCAGCCTGTACTTCAATTTACTGCTGTTGTTGTTGTTTAACGTCTGCCATAGTTGCCGCCTCCAGCACCGCTTTGTCCATTGCCCGCACCGCGCAGCGGTCCATTTGATTGATTTCCACCGCCGCTGCGATTATCATTGCGTTGGCCAAAACTGGCGCCACCTCCACCTCCGCCGCCACCGCCATTGTTGCCACCCATGCGTGGTCCATTGTTGCCACCACCGGCGCGCATGTTGTTGCGTCCCATGTTGTTCATGTTGTTGCCACCCATCGGCTGACGCGGTGGCATGTCATTGCGCATGCGCGGCTTCTTCTCCTCCACGTTCAGTTTCTGGGCATCGGGTGAGTTCTCCGGGAAGTAAAGAGGCTATAGAAGATATAGAGAATTTCATTAAATTCAAAGTAAATTAAGCTACTTAAAAACCCTTTTTTAATCATTGCTTTTGTTTATTGCTTTTCCACTATTACTTTTAGCAACTTTATGAATTGCTAGCATCTTTTTCGAACCAAGTTCAGTATTTATTATTAAAAATTTACTAAACTATTTTATTTAATTTTATAATAAAATCTCATAATACAATTTTACTAGTTAATTGAAGAATACATTAAATTAAGTTATAATTTATTTCACAAGTCAGTTATCAAATTTGTAAATTTCAAAATAAATTTAAATAATAAAAACTAGAATATAATAAAATTGAATATTTAAATAATTGGTCTGTTTAATTTAATTGTTAATCAAATGTCCCTGATTGTAATTGAAATGTTTATGCATTATTATTATTTCACTAATTAATTGCAGGATAAATTAAAATAGGATTTAATATATATTTTTAAATTAATTCAAAATTGGATTTTATTATAAATGAGATCGTATTCCTAAGTTGCTTTAGCTTAAGAATAAATTTCATTTTTTTTTCAAATATATAAAAAAAATAAATTAATGATTGCAGTAATTTCACTAATTAATGGCAAAATTAACTGATTTAGAAATTAATTTCAGCATAAATAAAAATACGAGTTAAATTCAACACTTATCTATATATATAAAACTGTTTGTCCTGACTGACTGATCTTTGTGCAATCCAAACGACAAGACCGAGGAGGATGAAATTTTGGCACAACATAGCTAAGAAAATTTCATTTAATAAAATACTTAAAAAGTAATAATTATTATTTACCCCTCAATAAAACAAAGTGGAAATGCAATAAATAAAATGCACAGTTAAGAAAGGAATACAAATAAATACATACGCAGTTGGCGAGACACTTTTGGACTGCCTCAGGATCATCGTAGGTGATAAAGCCATAGTTCAGGGGACTGCGCATCCCTGGCAACACTTTGCTGCCAGCCTTGGAGAGAATGCGCAGCTCAATAACGGTGCCAAAGCGCGAGAACAGCTGACGCAGTTCATCCTCAGAGGCGTGATGTGGGATGTTGCCCAAAAAGAGCTGCTGATTGTCGCCAAATTGCTGAGCATTGCTGGGACGACGTTGCTCGAAATCTGCAAATAAATTAGAAAAGTTCAATAGACTTGATTAAACCAGCTGACAAAATAATCAAAAATGTAACTCAATATATAAATGTAGAGGAAATACAGCAAAATGCAGGGAATAATACCAGAATTTATGAACCGAAACTAACCGTTTCATTTTTAACCGGTAAAGTCGCTAGGTCAAAGGCCTAACCTACTTCAAACTGCCATAACTTTGTCAAAACTGATCCGATTTTCAAACGGAATGGTATTTTAATCATGATTGGGCCTCTAAATTCATTCTGCATTCAAATTAAATTAATTTAGTTAAAAAAAATATTTGGCCTCCAGATCTTGATTTCGATTTCAGAGCATAGGGTCCCCCCTTTGATATTTTGAAAATTCAAAATTTTAAATCGCAAGTTTTCACTTTTAATCAACTCCTTATATCGTAATTAGTATAAAACAACACTTTAAATTTGATTCTGACGAGTTTCATTTTTCTGTAAAAAATCATGTCAAATTAGACAAAAATTTTGACTTGTAAAGTTGCTTGGTCAAGGATGTGACCGACTTCAAACTGCCATAACTTTGTCAAAACTCAATCAATTTTCAAACGGAATGTCATTTTAATCATGATTCGGCCTCTTAATTCATTCTGCATTCAAATTTAATTTAACTAAAAAAAAAATTATTTTCCTTCTAGATCTTGATTTCGATTTCAGAGCATAGGGTCCCCCCTTTGATATTTTGAAAATTCAAAATTTTAAATCGCAAGTTTTCACTTTTAATCAACTCCTTATATCGTAATTAGTATAAAACAACACTTTAAATTTGATTCTGACGAGTTTCATTTTTCTGTAAAAAATCATGTCAAATTAGACAAAAATTTTGACTTGTAAAGTTGCTTGGTCAAGGATGTGACCGACTTCAAACCGCCATAACTTTGTCAAAACTGATCCGATTTTCAAACGGAATGTCATTTTAATCATGATTCGGCCTCTAAATTCATTCAGCATTCAAATTTAATTAATTTAGTTAAAAAAATTATTTGGACTCCAGATTTCGATTTCAGAGCATAGGGTCCCCCCTTTGATATTTTGAAAATTCAAAATTTAAAATCGCAAGTTTACACTTTTAATCAACTCCTTATATCGAAATTACTATAAAACAACACTTTAAATTCGATTTTGAGACGTTTCATATTTCTGTGTATGATTAAAATTTGAAAATAATTACAAAAATGAAGTAAATATTTTGGAATATTGAGAATAGGTTAATTGTGGACTTACCCTTGTTCCTGATTGAATTATTGCGCTGTGGCAGAGGACCGCCATTGTCCAGACGTGAGTTGTTGGTGTTGTTGGTGTTATTGTTGGTGTTGTTGCTGGTGTTGTTGCTGTTGTTGTTGTTGTAGGAGGATGAGGCTGTGGTGGAATAACTGGCCTGTCCACCGCCCGATGTTGCCGATGTGTTGTAAACATTGCTGTGTGCTTGTTGTTGTTGTGAATGTTGCTGCTGCTGTTGTTGCTGCTGTTGCAACTGTTGTTGTTGCTGCAACGCGGCATTGACAAATCCACTGGGCGATGATGATGTTGACTTGAAGAGATTGGCATAAGTCTTGGGTTCATTCTGTTGCTGCTTGGCAGCCTCGTATTTCTCCTGCTGCTGCTGCTCATGGATGGTCTTGAAGTCATCAACCGGAGTGGGAGTCTTCTGTTGCATGTTGTTGTTATTGTTGTTGTGACTGTTGCTGCTGTTGCTTGCCTCATTATTTTGTTCCTCCTGCTCAGCCATAACTTGAGTTGCCTGCTGTTGTTGTTGCTGCTGTGCATGTTGCTGTTGTGGATGTTGCTGCTGTTGATGTTGCTGCTGCTGCTGCTGTTGTTGTTGTGGCAGCAACTGTGGCGGCGCATGCTGGAAGGGAGCAGCTGCCTGGACAGGCACTGGCTGCACAATGCCCACATTGGACATGGGTGCCTGCTGCACCAAAGGCGACACATTCGCTTGCACCAAAGCCTGTGGAGGAGCCTGTTGTTGTTGTTGCTGCTGCTGCTGTTGTTGTTGCTGTTGGGGCAACTCATCGTGCGACACAACGCCATTCTGAATTGGTGGCGGCGGGTTGGAGAACTGCGCTGGCAACGGCACAGCTGCTGCTTGTGGCGCCGCTGGCAGCACGGCAACGGGACGTCCAGTCGCAGCTCCTGCTGGCACCGGATAAAAGATCGGCTGCGGAGCGGCGCCGGCAGCGGCAGCTCCAGCTGCTGTGGCAGCCACTGACACCACCGGCTGTGGCAGCACCACCTGAGTGGGCAACTGCTGTGGCGGCTGGGCAGCATCGCCAACAACCTGGACGGCCTGGTCGACAACCTGAACCTGCAACAGTAGCCACATTTATTTATTGGTTCAAACTAATACATAGCATACATTAGTGATGTAAAAATACCAGGAATTAACCTTTAAGCGGTTGAATTTGGTAACTGTAACTGCAACTTTAACCAAAACCAAGGCTGAAATTACTGATTAGTAACCGATTCATGTATATTGCTTAATTTTGGTTAAATAAATCATTGAATTCAGTTGTATTGTTAAAGTGTTATCATCGTGTTTTTTTTTATATTTTTACTTATATTCTTTGCATACCGTTAGTATTTTTAGTCCGATCCTGACAAGATTGGTATCAAAAATGGTGTTAGGACCACGACTTTCAAATACAAAGACAAATTGTCCTTAAAACATAATTTTTATCCTTGCAAGGACTAAAATCGCAAAATTTCTCAACTTAAAAAAGCGGGAATTAAGAATTGATTTTAGAACTATAGTTTCTTGGTAAAAACATCTTAGAATTCACCCTAGATTACGAATTATGAGCTACAATTTTTTCGAAAAAATCGATGCACCATAATATATATATATAAAACTTTCAGGGATTAAGACCGTAATCGGAACCGTAACCTTTAACCGGTAGAAACCGATAGAAATTTTGTTACCTTAACCCTGAAACCCTCACTCTGCATTATTTAGAATTCTAAATGAAAACATCGTTTCTCTGTATCAATATATATATATGGATATAACAGTATATTGGTTTATCGATATCCTTAGCGATTCGTACCTGCACATCATGCTCCTCATCATTCTCGGAACGCGACTCGCCATCCTGTTCGTCCTCAATGTAGAGATCCTGATAACGGAAGATATCATTATGGACATAGTACTTCTTGGGCGTTTGGGCAGCCAAAACAAAGGTCTGAGTGAAGCGACGCATCGGTTGTCCATCATTGGAGAGTTCACCGGTGACCTGGACGACAACTCCGTTGCCTAGTGTAGCCTGGGCATCCACCTGGCTGATCTTGGCATGGCAATCGTTAAAGTTCAATTGCTGGATGCGATTGTGGATCTCACGTTGTCCCACCACCAATGTCGACTCGCCGTGTATAAACGATGAGTTGTTGTTGTAGAAGCGATGCAAATGATTTGGCGCCTTATTCAAAAGCGTGTAATACTGACGCACAAACTCGCGTCCCACCGACTGCGGCGAAGGCTGTTGCGATTGTGTCGCATCCATGACCATCTCTATTTTCCAAGTTACGACCAAGTTAGTACACTACAAGCAACTCAATTTAGTACCAGTGAGAAAGTCCGAGTGAAAGCCAGAGAGTGAGATTCTTAATTTACACTCTCTCTTCTCTTTTTTAGCGCCGAGTCGAAATTCTTATTTCTTCCTGTAAAAAAATAAATAGTTCATCAAAGCCTGTTTGGTTATTGAATGAAATATATACAGTAAATAATTTGATTAAAACTTAACTTCTCACAATTAACAGTGCGTGTAATCTAATTCGAAAAACTCAAAACTAAAGGACTTTTAAATTCCCTACATTTCGTATTTTTTTTTTATTAATTAACTTTATTATATAACATTTTTAATGGGCACAGGGTAAAAAAAATTAAGCAGCTATGATAAAAAAGAATTTTATTTTGATTTATTTATGTACTTTTTATATTTATTTATTCATGTTATTTCTTGTGATATATGAAACTTGTAAGTTAATACCGTGAAGCTGTTTTGATATAACTAAAAACATATTGTAGCAATACAAAATCAAACATAAACAACTAAGAAATTCACTAGATAAGAAAGAAAAAAAACACCCTGTATAAACAACAGTGTTGCCGACTGGTGAGCAAAGAAAATTCTTTTGGGGGAAATAAAAAACAAGTAAAAGGTAATTATTAAAAAAAAAAATGTTTTTAAAACAATTTTTTAAATATATTTTTGAATAATAAAATATAAAGTATAGTTAATGTTGTCTTATCAAGTCTATATTTTCTTATGATTAAAAATTAAATTTGTTATATTTAATACCTTTATAGAAAAAAAGCCAGATTTGACGGGGGAAAAGGCTGTTTTGGCAAATCTGATAAGCATATGCATTTACATTTGTGTGGGTGTGCACAGTAACGGTAAACGTTGTGACCGCCTTAGTTAACTGTTAACTGGACAAATAAACACACAGAGAGTACACATATACAAGTGCACATATTAGCAACAGATTTTGACGCAGCGCGGATATAAAAATCCAATGCAGTTGCAATTTGACCCACTTTCAATCGGGGCATTTACACACACATGTATATATATATATATATATACATATATAGTGGCAAGACGCCGAAAATGCATAAAAGGGAAAATTTAGTTTAAACCAGTGTTGCCAGAACAGATATTTTTTCGTCAAATCTAGCTTTTTTAAATTCCATTTACATACAATTTTATTTAGCTATTTATCAGATTTTTTGCTAAAAAAAAATTCAGCCTTTTCTTAAACTTCTCCAAAGTTGGCAGCACTGGTACAACTCAAACCAGACAAAAAAAAAGCAGCTGTCCTTGTCTAACTGCCTGATTGCAGCCTGCTGCTGTTGTTGTTATTAATATTATTATTTTTGGTTTATTTTGTTTTTGCACTTTTAAGATCTAAGGACACAACGAAATTTATTTGCAAAGTAAATGACCTCATACACAACAACAACAACAAGAAATTGACAGCGACGCAGGCAGCGGCAACGAAAACCAAGTACAGTGGCTCTCAACGTATTTCACCAACTTAAATACAACGCTTATATATAACAAACTTTAAAATAAATTTATATATTATGCAAAGTTAAAAATAAAAAAAATAAATTACATTTTAAAAATGTTTTGTTTGAATTAAGCAATAACAACAAAATGTAGTTAAAAATGTGATGGAACAAATAAGCTAAGAGGCACTGTAAAGTAGTTTTAGGTTATGTTTGCGCTTCAAGGTTGTGTCGCAGCAGAGGATAAAGGAAGAAGGACGATAGGCTAAAGCAAGAGTGAGAGGGAGTGAGAGGGTGTGTGTCTCAGGTAGCACAGTGTTTCATTGAACTCTGAGACGAAAATGAAAATAAAAATTTGCAGCCGATTTCGCAACAAAGGCCAACCGCAAAAAATACAAAATAAAAAAAAAGCGGGCGCTAAGCAGAATTGTTGCATTTGATTAAAAATTTGCTTTAAATTGAATTGAACACAAGCTGTCTTACCAATAACTCAATAATTGACAAACGCACAAAATGAAACACAGACAGACAAAAGCAGCGCCAAATATGTGGTGCGTGTGTGTGTCTCAGTGTGCGTGTACCGCGTGTGTGGGTCAGAACAAAGAAACGAAAGCAAAGCGCTAAAAGAGCGAGAGAGAGAGCTTGACAATGTTTAAACAAACTTACAAAAACAAATGCGCAGACATTTTTAGGTTATGAGTCGCCAAACACAAGCGATAAAAATGCCGCTAAAGCGAAAATGTACAAAAAAGAAACTGAAACGTCTGTTTTTTTTTATATTGCCACCCCAAAACTAAAAATTGGTATTTTTCTGTTTGTGGCAACGCCGGCAATTGTTACTTACCCCAGCAAATTGCCTGTTTGGTTTTTTAATGCACAATAGTATTGCTTATGTGTTTTTTATTTCATTTGAGGTCGTTTGAGTTTTGACGAATTTTGCTCTGATCCGCCGGACAGGTTTCTTTTATTATTGTTGTTGATTTTTGAAAATGCTGAAATATATTTATATAGATTTTAAAAATCAGTTTAAACAGCAATTTTATATTTGTATGCACACACACACACACGCGTGTTGGTTTGGAGCGGCCGCTTTTTTAGTCTGCTTCTTCTTCTTCTTCTTTTGCCGTCTGCTTTGTTGCAATTTTTCTTGTTCCAACAAAAATTACAAATTTGGCAATTCTTTTCTCATATTACTTGTTTCTTTTGTTACTCTTTGTTGATTGGCGATCACAGTACGGTAACTAATTAAGTTTTGGGATGCGTTGAATTTGTTTATTTGATTTGATGTATAAAAAGAATCGCAAACGCAATGAAATTGAACAAGTGTTGAATTGAGAAGAGAACCGACGTTCCTCTTTGCCTGCTTTATTCTCGGTGCATTTGAGTTTGTGGGTGTATGTGCGCTTGTATGATGGCGGCGCTCACTGCTGCCAACTTTTTAGAGGAAAAATAGCTGTTTCTGGCTGGAAACATCCAAAAAATAGCTGAAATTTCGCTCTAAAATAGCTAAGGCTGATATGACAAATATAGTAGCAGTGCTGCCAACCTGTTTAAATAGTCATGGAGCAACAAAACGACTTCTATAATTTTTACGCTAGAATTTTGAGAATTTTTTCATACGTTTTGTTAAAGTTTTGGAATCACCCAGGTTAATCTTTTTTACGACTTTGTTCCCTGAGGCCCGACGATTTCCCAGCATTTATAAAAAAGTTCTTCTTTACTTTTTCTAATTTCGGATAAAAATTTAATTCAATTGTTTTTTTTTTTTGCAGAATTGTTGCTTAAAAATTTAAGTGCGCGCCTTTTCAGATTGTAGAAAAAATAGTAAATTCCAAAATGTCATTTTACTCACTAGTCCTGCCAACTATAGCAACTTTGGGTGCCCTTTTGAATAGATTTAGAAAAAATACTATTAACAAAACATAGCATCATTTATATATAAAATATCCACTCTTTTCGGCTAAAAGCAAATTTTTCTAGCAAACAAACTTGGAAAATAGCCAGTACTGGCTATAAAATAGCAGGGCTGGCAACAGTGGAAAGAACGTGACTACAATAGTCATTCACTGTATACGTGCACACTCAAAGCTGCCAGACTGTCAGTATGCTGTGTCAAAGAGATTAATTAATTATTTAATTAATTGCAATTGCTATTTAAACGTAGAGCTATTGCGTTATTATTATTATATAAGACTGATGACATAAAAATTTAGCCAAGCGGACAGTGTGTGTAGAGGATAACAAAAACGCAAAAATTGTATTCAACAATTTCGAATGTCGTTGTATTGTAAATTAGTGGCAACGCTCGCACCAAATACACACGCTGTCGCTGAATTTGTCATTTTCCGGTCGTCAGGCGTTCGCGCGAGTTTTAGCGAGTGTGTTGAGAAAAGAATTGTATAAAGAAAAAATAAAATAAAAAAAAGCAACGCTAAATAGTGCTATTTAATTAAGTTATAATTGACAATAGAAACCACACAGCAAACTGAACAAAATGGCAGACAAGGATGTTAAAATGGACACGAACGGCGAAGACTTCACCAAGGATGTGACCACCAATGATGTGGCCAGCTCGGAAAATGGCGATGCGTCCCCCACAACCGGCGGCGCTGCAAATGGCAGCTCCGATAATGCAGGCGCTGCGGGTAACCAGCGTGATGACGACAGGTATTTTATGTTACTGCTAAAATACATATGACTTTTCAGCCAGAAAACTAGCAAAATGTGCCTAACGACATTTATAAATTACTTTTTACTTTATTTTTGATTACCACCTACTCTGTTATTACGTAAATGCAAAGCTAACGTCGTTGTACAAAAAAAAAAATGGTGTTCGACGTAGCAAACGGCGGGAGTCAGAGAGAGAAAGAACGCCGCTCCGCTCTCCCCTTCCCACTTCAGTATATTATTTGCGCGCGTGCCTGCGTGTGTGTGTGTGCGACTGTACTTCGCACACATGCATACATAATTATAATAATAGAAGCTGTTGGAAATTTTTTTTGTTGGTTGTCTCTGCTAATTAATGCTGTTAAGTTTGTGCAGATACTTAGAAAAAAATATATCTATTGCTGTGGTGTTTATTTTTCTTGTACATGCAAATTTACATGCAGCATTTGTCTGCATACTTTCTGAATGCAGTGTGTGACATTTGCAATTTCCAGTCGCAACAAAGGCACATTTCCCGCTGTTGTGAGGTTATGTCCACCAGACGCATACACACATACACAAGCACACACACAAACAAAAACTCACAATTGTACCAAGCAGTATTGCCAATTTAGCTATTTTATAGCTGATGCTGACTATTTTTGAAGTTCAATTGCCAGATAATTTTTAAAAATTGCTATTAGCCGTAGTTCTTGCTATTTTAAAAGTATATTTTCCTATCTCATGCTTTTAAAATTTATTTTTAAAAATTGTCTGAAAAACACTCACTTGGTAAACAAAAAACATTTATCAACTAAATAAGGCAAATTCTAAAAATAAAAATATTTGTTGTTTAAAAAAGTTGGTAATTTTCTAAGTTAATTTTCTTCTAATATTTAGTTAATTGTTTTTGGATTTTTTTCCACCAGAAACAGCTCTTTTTGTTTTAAAATGTTGGCAGCACTGATTTACACAATCGTACCAACATTTGTATGCAGATACATACATATGTGTTTGTTTGTATATATGCATACACATAAAGAGAAGAAAAAAACGCAAAGTGTGCTATGTGCTACTCCCTCTCCCCTCTAAGTTGGCCCACACTGCTGCCTGCCTTTCACTTGTAAAAAAACGTTTCGTTTGTATTTGTATAAATTTTTTTCGCATTATTCTTTTCTGCAGTCATTCGTTGATATTTTTTCGTTCGTTCGCTTTTGTGCGCTCTTCCAGTTTTTTTTTCATTGTACCCAAAATGGCGGTTTTGTCTGCTCGCTACGTGCGTATGTACACACACATACATATACATATGTATGCATGTAGTTGTTCGTTTCTCAACATTCCGTTTTGTTAGCCGGCTTCGCGCTCTCTTTTCTCTGTTGCTGAGGCCGTCTCCATGCCGGTAGTGTTGTCGAGTCAACAAAAAAAATGGTACTTGAAAGAAGTTTCACATTTGATTTGTTACCTATTTCGTATGTAGATATTAGGGGTATTGCTGAAACAAATTATGATTGTTATTAGATATTAGGGGCATTGCTGGAACAGATTAAGATTTTTGAATATATTTAAGTAAATTTAAAACATTTTAGGTAGTAAAATTTAAATAAAATCGAAACTTAATCTGTTTGAGGAATACCACTTTTGATGAAATGAAAGAGTTCTTTTCTATTCGAATTATTGTAATTCAGGGGAATTTTCGACTTTATTTTTTGAGAGTCAAGTCTAATTGCATTATTAATTTTTAAGCTATTTTTAAGTCGAAATGCTGTACAGGAAATATGATAATAATAAAAATAATAATAATAATGGAAGCAGCCCAAAATAAACGGACGGAGCCGTCGTAACGTGTACGAAAGAACCAAAAATCAAAGCAAATAAATAAAAAAATCAAAACAAAACCATTCATAGCTTATCCTGTTGTGTTTTGGAGCGAACTAACCTTGTTCCTCTCCGGCAGGTCTTGAGAGAAGTTAAAAGCCATGTTAAGCTAATGTGGCCCAAACGGAAATTGACCAATGGATTTGGCAGCGGAACGGAAACGGAAACGTTGTTGATGATGGTATTTATCAAACCAAAACAAATAAACAAAATATTATGTACACACAAAATTATCTCGAGTTCAATTGGATCCTCTATAAATAATATATATTAAACAGTATATAATGCATTTTATTGTTTACCAACAAAAATATACCATAAATTTTTAAAACAAATAGAACGAGAAACAGAGAGTGAGAGAGAAAGAGAAACAGAGAGAGACTCGCAACCTTTTTGTTTTTGCGCAACCGATGAATGTAACGTAATGATAACGTAACGATAGCGATAAATGGCAATGCTTACGTTAAACGATAACGATCACGTAACCCCCCCACCAAAAATCTATCGAATTGCAAACGAAAACACGAGTCCAAAAAACTAACGGTAACGTTTCAAATAAAATGCCAACACACGCGATATATATATATACTCCATATCTATTTCCACACTCTAAACTAAATTCTGCCGCCGTGATGAGATTGTTCTAAAATTGTTCCCCCGCTCTGAGATTTACATATATATTTCCAAAACTTTATAACGTACGCCAAAAAAAAATAAATAAATTTTAAGTGTCATTATTAAAAATAAAATCGTTTTTTATAAAATTAGTCCTAATAAAGTCCAATAGAAACACCTTTTGCATTTTTTGTCTCATATTTAGTAATAAACAAAAATTTGTTCAATGTTCAAAATAATAAAAATAAAACCAAAAATAAAAATAAATTTTTTTTCTTTCATAAAATTAAAAGCTTACACTTTGCATATATATATTTAATTATACGTATTTTTCGCTCGAATTTATGACTCTACTCCCTCGCCGAACTCTTTCGCTCAGTTTTTCGATGCAAATTTCGAATCTTGATTGAAAGTTTTGAATCTATATAAATAAAGTACAGTAATTAATTCACTTTGAATTTGGTGAGTTTTCTTTTTCCTTTCGTTTTTTTTCTGTATTCTTGCGCCGTCTTTAATCTATTTACAGCCATATTAAAAAAAAAAAAAACAGAATTTCAAAAAACAAAAGAAAATGTAAAGTAACGTTTTTTGTGTGGGCAGAAAAGCAATAATAAAACATTAAATACAATATTTTTAATGTGCTGTGATTTTTTCCCAGAATTTGCTTTTGTAGCATTATTAGTACAACTATTATTATATGACAAATAATTTCCAAAAAATTGAGAAATCAACTAATCAACAATTTTTCCATCAACTTTCGCAGAAAACTTTTTGTTGGTGGCCTCAGTTGGGAAACGACTGAAAGTAAGTTAATTAGCTGATATTATTATACTTGAAATATACTTAATAAATATTTATTTATGATTTTATTTTAGAGGAACTGCGCGATCATTTTGGCAAATTCGGTGAGATCGAGAGCATTAATGTGAAGACAGATCCACAGACGGGCAGGTCACGTGGCTTTGCCTTCATTGTGTTTACCAACACTGAGGCAATTGACCAAGTTAGCGCCGCCGAGGAGCACATTATCAACAGCAAGAAGGTTGATCCCAAAAAGGCCAAGGCCCGTCATGGCAAAATCTTTGTGGGTGGCCTCACAACAGAGATCAGCGATGAGGAAATCAAAACCTACTTCAGTCAGTTTGGCAATGTAAGTAGTCTATAAAACAATATATACATATATTCAACTTTAATAGTTATTTTTGAAATTTGTTAAGAAAAGAAAACATTCTATTAAATTTCTATTAAATTTCTAGAATAGCCAAATAATGTTTAAATTGCCATTTTCATTTAAAAGTCCAAATGGAATAATTATATGCTCAATTTTGCAAGAAAAATCCTTAAAATTTAAATAATTTTTTGAACTAAATATATATTTTTTTTTTTAAAGAAAAGTTAATTTTTTTTTAAAAGCAATACATATTTTTAAATAAAAAACATTTTTTTTTAAATATAAGTAATTTTTTTTAAATTAAAATTGAAGTTATTTTTAAATACAATTTTGAATTATTACATTATTTCCTGTAACTAAAATTATATTTTATCAAAAATATTATTTTTTCTCTCTCTTCTCTTGAGGAATTTTGTTTATTTCGATACTAACGACTGGAATGATTTATTTATTTTAAAATTTTTAATTTAAAATGTTATTTCATATTTACTCTATTTAATACAATGAATATTTGCTTGCAGATTGTTGAGGTGGAGATGCCATTCGACAAGCAAAAGTCACACCGCAAGGGATTCTGCTTTATCACCTTTGATTCGGAGCAGGTGGTAACGGATCTGTTGAAGACGCCCAAACAGAAAATCTCCGGCAAGGAAGTTGATGTGAAGCGTGCGACGCCAAAACCAGAGAACCAAATGATGGCAATGCGAGGTGGAGCGCGAGGTGGCATGCGGGGTGGTCGTGGTGGATACGGACGTGGTGGTCAGTTAACTACTAGCAAACATATATTTACAGTGTGTCAAGTAATTGAATTGACCAACAGATTCACAAAAGGATATTTTACAAAGAGAAAATTATAGTAAAATCATGAGGTTAATTAAAATTGTCTTAGCTATGTTGTGTGATAATTTCAGCCTCCTAGTTCATATGGTTTGGCCTGTGCAATGAACAACGATTAAGCCAATGAGTTAGGACAAAGAAGATGAGGTTGATTGAATTTAAATATTAAAAATATTCAACAAATCTGTGAAATTTCTATTATGTTGTCAAAGCAATTACTTGATTAATTTTTAAATACAAATTGCTGTTTCTACATTTACTAATTATATTTAAATTACTTCATTTTAGGTTACTCCCATCAATGGGATGGCCAGGGTTCGTATTCGGGATATGGCGGCTATGGCGGTTATGGATCGGGCGGTTTTGCCGATTACTATGCCGGTGGCTACTATAATGGATATGACTATGGTTATGGTAAATACAACAAACAACATAATAATAATGCTCAAAACAATTATTATAATAACACAACGTCAAGTAATTATCATCAAAACAAGAACAATAGCAACAACTATCAGCAGTTTTAAATTAGCTAAACACAAAAGAAAAACAAAAACAACAATAACATGAGCAGATACAATACAAAAACAACAACAACAACAATAGACAAAAACAAAAAATGCTATATACAACAAGAAACATTTTTTGATAAAGATTCAAACATATTATACATAAATATATTGTTATAATAAAATATTGTTGTTTGCCGTTAGCAAAAGAGAATGAAAAACAAAGAAATTATGAGCAAAGAGAATATCAAAACGAAGAGAAAAACAAAAACAAAAACGTTTTGCTGCAATTTTCTAAATAACATCATAGAAAACACAACAACAACAACATCAACAACAACAACAAAAACAACGTCGCTAAAAACAAGAAAACTTTTTTGAAATAGAGAAAACAATTAAATATTTTTAATGCCTATAAAATATATAAATTTTAAAATCAATTTTAAATATTGCAAAGAAAAATTATACATATATTTTATATCAAAAATATTTATAAATATACACATTTTATGTATGGTAGTATATAAAATTTAATTTCTTTTACAATCAAATCAATTTTTTATTATATACTACAATTAATTTTTAAAAAACTTAAAAATGCATATTTGATTTTTAAATTTTAAAGCGTAATTTTAACACGAGAATTCAATTTTGAAAATCTAACAATTTTTCAACAAATTTACTTTAGCATAGTACATATATATATATATCTATATATATATATACATAAATACTATTTAAAACTGACGAAGCGTGTGTATATTAATGATTGTGTTGTTTAAGTAATGAAAGAATGAGAGAGAGAGAGAGAGGAGAAAATGAGAGAACAACAAGTAGACAAAACGTTCAAGTTTCTATTAAAACTTTACGATAAAAAAAATAAAATATAATATTGTATACCAGACCAGACCAACAACAACTTTAACAACTATAACAACAACAACTATAATAACTTTAACAACAACAATGTGTGCGACTTAAAATGAGGTCGCTAATCAACAGACTTTCCAAAGAAGACAAATACCTCAAACGCAAAGGCAACAACAACTATTAGAACAACAAAAAAAAACAACAACACGAACAACAACAACATACCAGAAGTACCGTTAACTGTGCCAATTATGTGAGGTGAAGACGAGAAAAACAACAACAACAACTGCATAATTGCAACTTGTGCCTTTTATTATTGTTAACTAACTGTTATTGTTTGAACAAACTTAAAACCAAAAGCTGTTGACACACACAGACACACACATCCCAAAATTCACATAGGATCCACACAAACACACACCCCAAAATCCATATCCGCATTCGATCTACAATCGATCCAGTTACGATCCACAAGGTATCCACATAGGATCCACCTAAAAACACACCCCAAAAACCATATTCACACTCGATCCACATGCAATCAACATAGGATCCACATAAGATCCGCATGTGTTCCACAATTTCCCTGCAAACACACCTAAAATAGTTATTTAAATAGTTTTTCCTTTTGTTTTGTTGAACAAAACACTAAACAAACAAAAAAAAAAAAAAAAAAACAACATAAGAAGAAAGCAACAAATAAACAAAACAAACGAAATCAAAGCTTTGATTCAACTTCTATTTAAACCTATATATAAATAAATATATATAGTTAACTATATATAGCATATAAATATATTTTTAGATATATATTATTATTTCGGCAACGAGATAATAAACGTTTTTGCAATGCATATGTTTTCGTATGCACGTCAATATACCACACACACACACACACACACCACACACGCCCACACACACACATACATATATATATATTTATATTCAGATATATTTATATATTTATGCATAAACATAACACATTTTACAAATCGGTACTATTTTTGATAGTATTATTTTAAGGCTAAAACGTAAACTTTGTAAAAACAACAACCACGACAACACAAACAACAAATTGTTGAGGCCCAAATAAAAGGGGGCGTTGCACTGCCACGCCCACCACCCCTCACATATATATAGTTGCAATATTTTTACAAAAAGAAAATCAAAAGAAAATGTGGCCATTGATTCTTTTATTTGCTTTATTTGCATTTCTGCTTCGCTTTCTTTTTGACCACATGACAACGAAGCGAACAACAAAGAGAAATTTAAGAGTAAAAGTTGAGTTAAAGAGCAACGATAAATATATAAAAAAAAACACAAACATTCATTTTTTGCGTATACTTGATATTCAATAAAATGTTAAAAAGCGCATTGCGGCATTTGAAAACAACAACAACAACAACGACAAGAACAACTGCGACTGCAACAACAACACCAACAAAAACAAAATACTGAACGACATCAAAAACAACAACAACAATTAAGTAAAATACATAACGTAATGAGAGAAAACACACTTCGTCAATTTTTAGTAATTTTTATAATTAATACACCATTTTATACATATATAATTTTTTCTTATTGTTCTTCATCTTTTATATACATATATATATTAAGTACAATAAACTCACACGCATACATATATACATTACATATATATTTACCATATATCTCGTATGTTACATTTTTCAACAATCTTTCAAACTTGTGCATCAAACATTTTGTATAAATATATATATATTATATATATATATTTGTTCAAAAATACACTTTCAAAACTAATCTAAAAAAAAAAACGTAAAAAAGTAAACAAATAATAAGCATATAAACTTGAGTAAATTATTTTAAAATTTGCATGTTTCTCAATGTTTTTAGCAAGTTGTCTGTAAACAAACAAAAAAAGAAAATATTAACTTAAATATATAAATGCAAAAAAAAATTCTTATTATTAATATACAACATTTATCTTGCAAGAAAAAAAATAATTATATTTATGCTATATAATTAAATGCCAACAAAAAGCTTTTGTATATTTTATAGCAATATTTTGTGCCCACTTTTATATTAAAATTTACAACTAAAACTACATAAAATATAGAATATATATTTCCAATTATCTTTTTATAATTTCTGAAACCCAATTAACCTATCAACAACAACAAGCAAAACAATTATAACAACATTGGAAATGGGAGCCATAACATAAAGTGCGAGCAATGTTAAATGTTAATGTAATGCCACTGTTAACGAAAATTAGAGAGAGTCAGAGAGTTAACAGAGTGCTGTTATGGGTCCCAAAAACAAAACAAATGATGTGTACTATTTTTATGAATTAATATATACTTATAATGTTAATTACCTTCTTTTAAAATTATGATTTTTAAACATACCTGTTATAGATTTACATATATACAGTTTTCTATGCATATATATGTATATGTATGCATATATACATATATATGCATCTATTGTAATACCGAATTTTCCGATGTTTCGCCTCACAAAAAAAAAAAAAAAATACTAAATACAAAACGAAAGAAAAATGAGTTAAAAAGGAATTCAAGAACCCAAACAAATATCCAAAATGATTGTGGAATTTCATCTTTTTGATCCAAATTTCCGGTGGTACGGTTCCCGGCCTACGTTCTTCGTTCTCCGTTCTCCGGTCTTCGGTGTCCGGTTATTGTCTTGTCTGTGCATCAAGAATCTATCGATACCAACAACCAAAAATACCACCCAGGACACACTCACAAACAAACACACACACACACACAGACAGACCCGACAACTATATACAATTTAAAGCTACAATTATTATAATAATTTTTTCGCTTAAATGTAACGTATTTTTCTTTTCTTTTTTACTCCTTTTTTTAATTAAACTTAAAGCTTATACTATTTTACAAGTAACTTAGCGTAATTAATATATCTGTTTTTAGTAAAAATTTATTGGAAAATCTTAAAAAAAAATAATAATAATAATAATAGTAATCTTATATACATAAAGTAATTTTAAAAAAAGTTTTCTGAAATGAATTGAACTTGAAATGATAATGATAAACAGTTTTCTTGTTTTTAACAACACCAATAACAAAAAGGATATATACAACCAACAAATAAATAAACAACATCAAGAGTAAATTATAATAATATCAAATATATATTTTAAAACTCGTGTCAATTTAAATTTGCTGACAATTTGCATTTGTTTTTGTTTTTCGCAAGACGTTTTTATATATACAACACTAAAATTTTGCGACCACACGAACTTACCCCTCGCCCCCTTCCACCACCCGAAACCCCCTTTTGTGCCCCTTAAAAGAAAATCATAATAATATATATAGAATTTTTAAATAATTACTTTTTGCTGAGGTGAGACATTCAAAAAAACACACACACAAGAGCAGCACGTTTAATTCAAAAATCAAAAATTTTATTCTGGCCAACTTTAAATAGTCTTCAAAAACTATTTATTTTCGAAAATGAAAATATCCAAATCAATAACGAAAATTTGCAATGAAATTTAAATGCTGAAATTGTTGTGTGGAAAATGAGGTAAAAATGAAATAAAATTAATATAATAATGCATAAAGAGTGCGTCAAACGAAAATTGAGAAATTCATGAAAATTCCAATACACATTGTGAAACATGTTTATAGTCGAAAGTGTGCAACTACCAACAACTAACAAAAGAAAAAGAAGCTTCGAAAACAATTGAAATTTACAACAACAAAAACAACAAGAACAACCGACGCATGTATGTGTGTGAGAATGAGAGAAATTTAAGAGAGAGAGAGCGAGAGCGAGAGTGAGAATGAGAGAAATGTGTTTTTTAATTTTTATTGTGTACCAGCGACAAGAAATTTTGTAATTGCCTGTGCAAAAGTAAACAACAAGAACAATTACAACAACCGCAGCAGCCGCAGCAGCAGCAACAACAACAACAACCGCCGCAGCAGCAGAAACAACAACAACAACACGATCCAGCAATAGACAAGTCAAAACTTATAATAAAAAAAACAACGCAAAATCGAGAAATGAGCAAATAAAAGAAAAAAAGAAAAAAAAAACCAAATTATGATATTGTGTGTTTTTCAAGTGGAATTCCTTTTTCCAGCTCTCTGGTGTGTATTTTGAATTGTCTCCCCTCGGCCGTCCTTTGACCTATTACACCCTTTATCCTTTACCTCCTTTACTCTCTAATTATACCCAAAAGTTCAAGTAAATTTTGACCAAAACCAAGTAAAAGCATATAATGAGATATATTAAAAGTATGACATTTTAAAAATATTGAAACCTGCTAGAATAATGTATCTGGATGAATGGGAAAATCCTAGATTTACATATTTTTAGATAGACCATCTTGTTAGCAGGATAAACTCTGAACATAAATAATTTAATATAATAGCTGTTATTTTCATTCAAAATTTAAAGAAATTATAAATTCATACAATTTTCAATTTTATTTAAAAATCATAGAATAATTATAGTTCTCCATTTTTATTATAGAAATTTAAAATGAAGCTTGTTTTGAAAACTTATTGCTTTAAAAATTTTGAAAAATAAAATTAAATAAACGAATTTAATTTTTATTTTCTACTTAAAAAACCCTTTAAAAATTTTTATTTAATAAAATCTTTTTTTTTTTTTTTTTTAATCATTTTTACTCAATATAAAAGGATTTATTTTGTTTGTTACTTAAAAAGATTTTATTTGAGGTTATTACATAAAAATAATTTTGTTTTAATTCTTACTTAAAATTATATTTTAAATTTGTACTTTAAATGCTTAGACGTTTTATTTTATTCTATGATTCTAAAATTATAATTGAAATTAAAAAAAAATTTTGTATAACTTTTGTATTCAGATCAATGAATAAGAGCTATTCTTGAAATGTTTGATAAACAAATAACTTCTATAAATTTGAAACATTAAACTCGTAGCTGGTCCCTGATATATAGTTTATTAATTAATGAAAATTCAAATGTTTTTTGCGCTCTTTGAACTACAACAAATGTTTGTGTTTAAATCCCACTTTATGCGAATTATATGTATGTATGTACGAATACAAAAACTAACAAAGACTACGGTTATGGCGGAGGCTTTGATGGTGGCTTTGGCGGTGGTAACGGTAACGGCTACGGCAACGGCGGTGGTGGCGGAGGTCGCGGTGCCGGAGGTCCGCGCGGTGGTCCCAAAGGTATACAACACAACAACAACAACAACAACAACACTATGGCCGTTATCCCATCCATACAAAATTTATATATATATATATATCTCAATATATTATTAGATATATTTTCTATCCTGCCGTCTTTGTAACTACATATAATTTGAACTAAACATTTGTATTTTGTTGTAATTTAAACCAGAGCTCGAAATAGTGATTACATTTTTTAATCATGCACCTCTTAACTCTGAACTGGAGTTTTTTAATCAATAATTAGATATAAGTTGCACTTTTTCTAAATCCCTTTGAACTTGGTTCAATTTTAACACTAGTAAAATTTTAGTTGCGACTTTCTTCTAGCAACACATTTTTAATTGGGATTTCCTCATTACTAAATATTGAGTTTGAGTTTGTGTCTCCAATACATATTTTTTTGTGATTTATAATTCCACGAATTATTTATTTTTTGTTATTTTTTTAACTTCACTAAACATTCAATTGATATTTTGGAATCCATAAAATACTTTGTTGTGTTTTTCAACGCTGTTAAATATTTATTTCGGATTTTTACCTTTACTAAATATATATTTGTAATTTTGAACTCCACTAAATATTTAATGTTTGATTTTTTTTAAATTCGCTAATTATTAATTTGGCATATCAGTCTCCAAAAAATATTTTATTGTGATTTTTAACTACAAATCATATTTATTTATATTTTTATCCTCACTAAAAATTAAATTTTTTTTTTTTTTTGATATTTTTAACTTCTAAATATCCCACTAAATATACATTTTTTAATTCCACATAATACATGTATAATATTTAAAATCACTAAATTCAAAGGGAATTTAGTGTAAGTTAAAATATTTAACTAACTTAATAAAAATAGTTCTGCAGTACTGAGAGTTGACTAATTCAACTGGAGAAATTAATGAAAATCAATTTTAATCACTATTCCCAGCTCTGATTTGAACTAATTTTTTCCCGTCTTTAATTTTTTGAGCATCTAACTTTTTCCAATTTGGGAGCCCAAATTCTGTTACTAGACATTCGTTTTTATCCTTAGATTTGGTCAAAATTTCCGCAAGTCGCTTTCAATCGTTTTGGCGTTGTAGAAAATCCTCTTTCGAAAAATATGACGAAAAAAACAAATGAAAAACCAATTGTTTTCCCTAGCAGCTGCTGCATGATTTACACAAAACACAAGTTTACAACTTGAAAAATTCATTAATACTAACTATTTATTATATTAACTTTTGTTTAATCTCTATTGCAACAGGCGGTGGCGGCGGCGGTGGTGGTGGCGGTGGCGGTTTCAATGGCGGTGGCAAGCAGCGTGGCACAGGACGCCAGCCCCGACATCAACCCTATTAAACGGGATTCCCCTACTTATATACAAAAGAAAAAAAAAACGAAAAAAAATATGAAAAAAGGAAACAACTGCAAACTATTTGAATTTTACTTAGTTTAGTTTGTTATGGTAAGCGAATTATTGTTTGAATTCACAAGAAAAAAACTGATTGTCATTTATTTTCACAGCATACAACAATACAACAAACATACACGCATACACACGCATCGCCTCCATATAATAATAATAAAAATACATAGTCTATAAAGCGACTGCAGACAAACCTCATATTTCTCATGGCAACAGTCGTCTCTGCAAACATTAAACACACCACACAAACTTGTTGTGTAGCCACCATTCCAACAACAACAACAGCAATCAAGTATCAAGAGCAACAACAGCAACATCTACAGCAACAACAACAGCGGCAACTATGAACAACAACAACAGCAGCAGTAGCAACAACAACTACAATCTAATTTATAAACATAGAGAGTTTAGGCTTGGAAAGTGGCTAATTTTTCATAGCCAGCCCCCAACCACATTAAGCCAAGTCACAGCAACAACAACACACACACCCACACACACAGCAACAACTTAACTGTGTGTGCGCATGAGTGTGTGTGTGTGTGTGTGTGTGTGTATGGCAATCAATTAATTTGTTTAACCGAATGTAGTCCTCATACATTATGCGAGCTAATTGTTTAACTTGTAAGCAGGGTCACCAAACACAGATAACTAAATAGATATATATATTAATATATATACATACATATATATACAACCACACATACACTGCACATCAACATACAAATAATAAACAAAAATAGTTTTACAATAAAAAAGAAAATGTTTAAAAGAAAGCATATATATTACAAAAAAAAAAAATACAATAGAATTTAAGTATTTGTTTAAACTTAATTAATTTAATAAATGTAATATGTAATACATAATTAACATACATACATAATATAAATGCCTCCTGCGCTGCGGACGGGAGCTCAGTAGAAAGGGGGCGTGGCAGAGAACGCCTCGCATTGTCCAAGTCCGCTTGAAACTACAACAAACAACAAATCCACCAAAATGCAAACAAAAACAAAATGATTTTTTCCAATAAACCTTTTTTTTGTGTATGCAATTGCGCTCATTAAATAGAACTATATATATATATATATATATATAAAACATATATACAAATTGAAAGAGAATTTTATATTTTAATAAAAATCTAATGCAGCATATGGCAAAAAGAACAAAGAGAGTAAGAGAAAGATGAAAGCAGAGAGAAAATGCAATTTAAACAAATGATGTCAAGTTCTTAAATAATATATTAAATAAATAATAAATAAACAAACCCAACTCAAACTACAATGATGTATAGTTTTTAAAAGAGACTTATTTGTTAAAAAATAAACAAAAATAATAGTAATGTATACACAAATATATACTACAAACAATTTATATACAATTAACTATAGCTACTTAAATGGAGATTGAATAAATTGTATTTGACGTCCGAACTTCTATAATTGAAGCAAATGAGTAAATGAGCGATTAAGATCAATTTTCAGTTTTCCAATTGCCATTTTCCAACTCTCCATTTAGAGTCAGCTCCAGTCAGTCTCTCAAATGTTTAATTTTTTTCAGACTTAATAATAGTTATTAAAATAGAAACATTCGTAAATTGACAAAAACAAAAAGAAAATACTGAAAAATGAAAAATACAACAAGTTTCAATTAAAATGATAAAGACAACAAAAAAGTTTATATGCATTAATTGTATTCATTAATTGTATTTGTGAATTGTTTCCAAAAGTAAGTTGTACACACTTTACAGTAAATTTGAGCACGTTTTTTGACATTTTGAACATTTCAACATTTACTAATAGTTGCGTTTGATCTGCCCGGTGGCGTAGAGCACATCTAGAATATTGAGAAACTCACGATAGTTAATCTCCAGACAGAGTCCACGCTTCACACCAAAACATTTGGCAACTGCATCCAATTCACGTCTACTTAACATATTGTGCATTTCTCGCAGTGTAATGGCACGTAGAAATTGATTTTGACTAACGGAACCACAATTTTGCCGATCAAAGTCCTTAAATATCTGGCTAAGATTGGAGATCTCGTCGGGCTTACGAGCCAGCTTCATTAGAGCCTGCGAGCAGAGTGTGCGCTCATCAAAGTTGAGGAAACAATCCACACAGTCCAGATTGGGCAGATGCAACAATGGCACCGCTGTAACCACATTGTCACCCATATTCGTATTGAATTGTATAAAGATCTCGTCCAGGGCCTTGCAAAAGTCACGATAACGCACGCAGGCAGCGCGATTTGGCGAACGAAAGCTGAAAATGTGACGGAAAAATCATTAAAGTAAAGCTACAAAATCTAGAGAATCTATCTAAAATAATGATATTGAAAATCGTTCAGTTTTAATTAGCTTTTAAAAAATATTTAAAATAGAATTTCAGTATCACTGTAAATAGTACAGCTAATAAATTTTATTTGCAATACAAAAGAAAATCTGGTAAACATAATTTTCATTAACATTAAAGCACTGCTAATGAATTAATTTACATATAACTATGATAACAAAATTAATGGTAGTGCAAAAATTGACGTTTGGCATTCTTAATGCCCATGAAATGAAGTTTACTTCATGAAATAAAATTTCATTAGCATTACCATTGCCATTTTCATTGAAAATGTTTCTATTGGCATTTCTTATGTTTATGAAATTAAACGTTCATTAAAAATAAACAAATTTTCCATCGATTTCATTAATTATAGCTAAAAGTCATTTCATTAGCACTACTTTTTTTAATTCTATTAAAATGTTAATTTTGTAAGCATTACATTTTAATGAAATGGTTTTCATTAGTACTATTTTCAATGTTAATGAAATGTCAGGGCTTTAGCAGTCATATTTTCAATGCTCGTGAAGTCAGATTTCTTTATCATTAACTTTTTTTAATGATAATGAAAAGTAATATTTCATTAATTGTAGCTAAATGTAATTTCATTAGCACTAATTTTTTTAACTTTTTTAATGATAATGAAAAGTAATATTTCATTAATTATAGCTAAAAGTCATTTCATTAACACTACTTTTTTTAATTCTAATAAATTGTTAATTTTGTTAGCATTAAATTTTAATGAAAGGGTTTTCATTAGTACTATTTTCAATGTTAAAGAAATGTCAGGTCATTAGCAGTCATATTTTCAATGCTCGTGAAGTCAGACTTCATTATCATTAATTTTTTTTTAATGATAATGAAAAGTAATATTGATAAACCTACATATTAGCCAATGTACTGGCGTCCTCCTCGCTGAGTATTATCATAGCATTGTCCAGAGCACGCTTAAAGTCGCTCTCGAGTATCTCGCCCTCACGATGGCGATCGTAGTCGGCGAGGAAATCGTTGCAGGAGACACCCTTGGTAACAGCCTGTCGCTTGGCGCTGGTGAGGATGCGTGTGATGGTCTCCTCGCTGTCCATCTCTTTCTCGACCTTTTCGCGCGCGAATTGAGGGCATTCCTGCAGGGCTTGCTTCCCAGACATGGTGGGCATAGCGTACTCTGCCGGATCCACATCATCCAGGAACTTGGTGTAGTAGAATCCAAGCTCATTGCCATAACGATGCAGCACCGCATCCAGCTCTGGATTCGACAGCAGTATGCCATTAATGCGAAAGATTTGATTGGCCTGGTGACAATTGACATGGCCACTGTGCAGTCTGGAAAGTAGGAGAATTATTAGATTGGAATTATTTTATGATTTACCGAAAGTTCATTTATTTAAAAAAATTTGAAAACATCAGATTTCTTTCAATATATTTATTTTATTAAAAAAATATGGTAACTATTCAGTTTTTTTTTTGAAAATATTTTGAATTTAATTTAAAAATTATTAAGTTCATTTTTGAGTTTTTTTAGAATTTTAATTGCTGTAACTTTGTCAGAACTAAACGAATTTATACGCAGAATGCCTTAATAATCATGGTGAGATCTGTTGATTATTTGACAAATTTAGTCAACAAATTTTTACTAAATTTTAGAAAATTTTAAAAAAGTTTTGAATGCTTAGTATTGGAGAATTCGCAAATATGTAAAAAATTCTTCGAATTTATTTGCAAAATGTCTTTTTCTTAATGAAATTTTTTTTGATGCGTAGAAGTTTTTTGATAATGGTAAGATCCTTAGATTTTTTTGGAATAAAAATGGATTTGTCGCAATAAATTAAGATAAAAAAAATTGAAATTTATTTTTCATTGCGACTTACTTGTCGTAGTTGCGGAAAAAGGGATGCAGATAAAGGCGTCGATTGCGAATGCGTAGTCGTATCTTGGACATCGCATCCTCGCAGAGATCCCTAATATCCTGTGGAGCTGCATGCCAGTCGAGTGTGCCCGGTCGAGGCAGCTCCTTGATGTGGACAAGCGGCGACTCAACCACACACTGTGGCATCTTGTCCAGATTCTTGATTGTAAACACTGAACGAAAAATGTGTACCAATCTTATATTTAAATTTAGCGGAAAATATATTTTTAATATAAAATATATAGATTTGGGTTTTTTGTTGAGATTTTATATTAAATTTAAATTTTTCATTATAATATAAAAGTATATTTTTTAAGTTCTCCTGTTTTTGGATGCTTCATTATAATATTATGTATTTGTAAAACTTTTTTTTTAAGGATCCCTGATATCATAACTAGTCAAGCATCAATTGCTATATTTTCGACTTACCCGTATCGATTTCATCCACAAAGTTTTTCCAACGTATGCGATTGGTGTCCAGTGGATCCAAATAGCGATCCGTTAATAGACCAAACTCCCGCTGGGAGATATACTTGCCCACGCCCATGTTGGATAAACCACGCTCAAACTGATTCTTGGTAATACTGCCCACCTGCAACGGATCGAACTTCTCCAGAAATTCACAAGTGCGCACACGATTCTTATAGATATATTGCTGGATGCAATGAACAACTTCGCATTGTCCACGATTCAGATTCGGATGATTGCAGGCATCTGGAAAGATTGGCTGTATCATTTGACAGCCATTAACAGGTGGCAATTGTGATAGTTCCAAATCAACGAGACGACCCGGAAAGTCGGAAATAATGTCCTACAAAAATAAGAAAAAATTAAAGTTTTCAAAAAATTATTCGTACATATTTTTGTTTTCACTTACTCCAGAGTTGTCCAAAAGATTGTGGGATTTTAGATAATCCATGATGTTGTCAATGTGCTTGAGAAAGGCCACATAGTTGACCAGATAGCCATCTTTCATATAACGCTTGAGGAGCAGCAGAAAATCCGATTCGGACAAGGGAATCTTTATAAAGTGCAGGACGCGGGAGAAATGCGAAACTGTGACCACGCCCACATTTTGAGCGACCTGGAGAGGAAGTTATATTAATATCAATAATATTTCGATATAAATATGAAATTTTTTGATTTTTTGACAATAAATAGTGGCTTTAAAGACATTTAAAAATAGCAAGATATTAATATCATCGTTAGAAAAAAATCGATATTGATATTTTCGGTAGAAAAATATCGATATTTATATCTTCTTTAGAAAAATGTAGATATTAATATGTTCATTACAAAATATTTCGATATAAAGATTTTTTTTGATATTTTGACTAAAAATAGTGGCTTAAAAAACAGTTAAGAATAGCAAGATATTATTGTTATTAATATCATCGCTGGAAAAATATCGGTATTGATATTTTCGTTAGAAAAATATCGATATTTTTATCTTCGTTAGAAAAATTTAGATATTGATTTTTTTCGTTACAAAAATGTCGATATTGATATTTTATAACATATTTATAGGAATGCTTAAAGTTCTCCCCCCTTAAACTGACCAGCTCATAATCCTGAAAGTAAGGCATCAAGGGTAAATGATTCTCTCTGGCAATTTTCAGCAAGATCAAGCAAAGCTTGCGACGTTCCTCCGGCTGTGGAATTACATTCAAATGCCAGGGATCATTCCATTCCAGTCCACTAGCCAGCTCCTTCTCAGAACTCTTTTGCAGATCTAGGCACAGACTCTCTTACCGTGTGTACTCGTTAAAGTTCAACCATTGAGTTTACTCACTTTCACCGCAAACCACCTTACAGAATTGTCGATAGGCGATGCGTCCATCTCGTATCTGGAAATAATCGGTGACGTCCCTCAGCTCGAACTCGGACAGGCCGCTCACCTTGCGGTATTTGCCCAGCACCGAAGTGAATATTGCCTCTGGCGGGAGTCACAAAAGTTATAGTAAGTAAATGCTATAATCGAGAGTGATAGACTATGAAATACTACACAGAAACATTTTTTTTTAATTGAAAAATTTATTTTATGTCCATTTTTTTCGTACTTTCCGCTTTGCCCTCTGAATCTTGGTTCCGAATGCCAAGGGTTCCCCTGAGGGTTCTGAGATCTTTTTTATTTCTGTAAAAAATCATATCAAATTGTACAAAAATTTTTCACACTAACTTCAAACTGTCATAACTCTGTCAAAACTCAACCGATTTTCTTGCGGAAGGTCATTTAAATCATGATTTGGCCTCAAAATTGATTCTGCATTTAAATTTTGATCACTAAAAATTTTTGATTTTTTTCGACTACAAGCTGTCTATTATCCGAAATTTGCATACCAACCCCTTAACATTTTATCAAAAACTTTGATATCTCATAACTTTGTCAAAACTCAACCGATTTTCATGCGGAATACCATTTTGATCATGATTTGACCTCAGAATTTATTCTGCATTTCAATTTTGATCATTCAAAAAATTTGGTTTTTTTCGACTACAAGCTGTCTATTATCTGAAATTTGCATACCAACCCCTTAACATTGTATCAAAAACTTTGATATCTCATAACTTTGTCAAAACTCAACCGATTTCCATGCGGAATACCATTTTGATCATGATTTGGCCTCCAAAATGATTCTGCATTTAAATTTTGATCACTAAAAAAATTTGGTTTTTTTCGACTATAAGCTGTCCATTATCTGTAATTTGCATACCAACCCCATATATTTTTTTTTTTAACTTTGATATCTCATAACTTTGTCAAAACTCAACCGATTTCCATGCGGAATACCATTTTGATCATGATTTGGCCTCCAAAATGATTCTGCATTTAAATTTTGATCACTAAAAAAAATTGATTTTTTTCGACTATAAGCTGTCCATTATCTGTAATTTGCATACCAACCCCATATATTTTTTTTTTTAACTTTGATATCTCATAACTTTGTCAAAACTCAACCGATTTCCATGCGGAATGTCATTTTAATCATGATTTGGCCTCCAAAATGATTCTGCATTTAAATTTTGATCACTAAAAAAATTTGATTTTTTTCGACTATAAGCTGTCCATTATCTGTAATTTGCATACCAACCCCATATATTTTTTTTTTAAACTTTGATATCTCATAACTTTGTCAAAACTCAACCGATTTCCATGCGGAATACCATTTTGATCATGATTTGACCTCAGAATTTATTCTGCATTTCAATTTTGATCATTCAAAAAATTTGGTTTTTTTCGACTACAAGCTGTCTATTATCTGAAATTTGCATACCAATCCCTTAACATTTTATCAAAAACTTTGATATCTCATAACTTTGTCAAAACTCAACCGATTTTCATGCGGAATACCATTTTGATCATGATTTGACCTCAGAATTTATTCTGCATTTCAATTTTGATCATTCAAAAAATTTGGTTTTTTTCGACTACAAGCTGTCTATTATCTGAAATTTGCATACCAACCCCTTAACATTTTATCAAAAACTTTGATATCTCATAACTTTGTCAAAACTCAACCGATTTCCATGCGGAATACCATTTTGATCATGATTTGGCCTCCAAAATGATTCTGCATTTAAATTTTGATCACTAAAAAAATTTGGTTTTTTTCGACTATAAGCTGTCCATTATCTGTAATTTGCATACCAACCCCATATATTTTTTTTTTTAACTTTGATATCTCATAACTTTGTCAAAACTCAACCGATTTCCATGCGGAATGTCATTTTAATCATGATTTGGCCTCCAAAATGATTCTGCATTTAAATTTTGATCACTAAAAAAATTTGATTTTTTTCGACTATAAGCTGTCCATTATCTGTAATTTGCATACCAACCCCATATATTTTTTTTTTTAACTTTGATATCTCATAACTTTGTCAAAACTCAACCGATTTCCATGCGGAATACCATTTTGATCATGATTTGACCTCAGAATTTATTCTGCATTTCAATTTTGATCATTCAAAAAATTTGGTTTTTTTCGACTACAAGCTGTCTATTATCTGAAATTTGCATACCAATCCCTTAACATTTTATCAAAAACTTTGATATCTCATAACTTTGTCAAAACTCAACCGATTTCCATGCGGAATATCATTTTGATCATGATTTGGCCTCCAAAATTGATTCTGCATTTAAATTTTGATCACTAAAAAGATTTTTTATTTTTTTCGACTATAAGCTGTCCATTATCCGAAATTTGCATACCAACCCCTTAACATTTTATCAAAAACTTTGATATCTCATAACTTTGTCAAAACTCAACCGATTTTTATGCGGAATGTCATTTTAATCACGATTTGGCCTCAAAATGGATTCTGCATTTAAATTTTGATCATATAGAAAATTTCAAATTTTTCGACTACACGCTGTCTATTATCCGAAATTTGCATACCAACCCCTTAACATTTTATCAAAAACTTTGATATCTCATAACTTTGTCAAAACTCAACCGATTTTTATGCGGAATGTCATTTTAATCACGATTTGGCTTCTAAATTAATTCTGCATTAAAACTTTGATCATTCAGAAAATTTGCTATTTTTCGACTACAAGCTGTCTATTATCCGAAATTTGCATACCAACCCCTTAACATTTTATCAAAAACTTTGATATCTCATAACTTTGTCAAAACTCAACCGATTTCCATGCGGAATGTCATTTTAATCATGATTTGGCCTCGAAATTGATTCTGCTTTTAAATTTTGATCATTCAAAAAATTTGATTTTTTTCGACCACAAGCTGTATACTATCCGTTATTTGCATACCAACCCCTTAACATTTTATCAAAAACTTTGATATCGCATAACTTTGTCAAAACTCAACCGATTTCCATGCGGAATGCCATTTTATTCATGATTTGGCCTCAAAATTGATTCTGCATTTAAATTTTGATCATATAGAAAATTTGATTTTTTTCGACTACAAGCTGTCTATTATCTGAAATTTGCATACCAACCCCTTAACTTTTTATCAAAAACTTTGATAACTCATAACTTTGTCAAAACTCAACCGATTTCCATGCGGAATATCATTTTGATCATAATTTGACCTCTAAATTGAAGCTGCTTCTTCATTTTAATAATCTTAAACATTTAATTTTTTGGATATCACTGTCCACTTTCCCCTAACGATTTCTCAAAACTGAAAACTCGACCGATTTTCAAGAGGAATAGCTTTTTGCTCATAATTGTCCTTTTAATTAATTTTAACTGAATTTATTATTATAATTATTTATTATTAGTGTCGGTTTTAAGACCAGACTTTGTCCCTTTAAAATGATATAATACTTAATATAACATATAATATAATATACATACGTATGCACAAAGTTATACCACTCTCTGCTGCTTATTTTGAATACGTGCAGCTCATAAAAAGTGTCAACAAGCATGGAAAGATTGTAGCTTACCCGAAACGAAGCCGGTGCAGTCTGGATCATGGATTTTTATATCCGCGCAGATGTCAAAGTTATGGCGAAAGATGGCGCCTTGAATTTTACGACAGGCACGCCAAATTTGATTGAGCTCCATCTCCTCCTGTTGGGATGAGGGGGGAGTTGTAAAGGGGAAGGTGTATTAGTTGGTCGTCTTTAAATGATGGAAACAGCTGTTACCCGCTCATCGCCTTCCTTTATTTTGGTATTGTGCATTCTGCAATTCAATTTATTAACTCTTTATATTTTTGTATTATTTTTTTGAGTATAAAATTTATGTCAAACTTGAAAATAAAAGTAACTGCAATGTCTGTGTATGTGTGTGATATAAGAGAAACACAACAACAAACTCAAAGCATTCTCTTCACTTAAACGGGTTAACTTACAAAATTGACATTGTGTGCCCTGCATTCTGTTTGTTTGCCTTTGTTTCATCTTAAAAGTAAGTACACAAGCGTCCGAGACTAATCACATCCTTCTCAGCGTCAGGAGTCCTGGCCACTGTTGAATCACTCCTTTTGTATACCCGGCCGGAGTTGTATATTAGAGTATATTGCAGCAGGCAGAAAAAGATGTGGTAGAATTGGAGACTAAAAGAGCTTTAGGAACCAAAATTAGTACACAGTCTTTTATGAACCTCACGTACACTGCTAAAAAAATTTTGTTTTTGTAAAGTTCTTATTTTAAGAATAAATGTTCTTAAATTTAATATCATAAAATAAAATAAATAAAAATTATTTTTTATATTTATAATTTTTTTTATTTTTAAATTTCGATTTATTTACATTTTTATTGTGTTTTTTTTCAGTGTAGATCAAGTTTATTTGAAATTTGTTACTATATGTCCCTAAAATTTGACTTAAACCATGTACCATCTACATTTTAACAGCTTAAAGCTCTAAAGCTTAATGCGCTAAAAGAATTAAAAAAAAATGTTTTTTTCCGGCCCAAAAATGAAGTAAATCTCTATTACAGGGACTGATTTTACGATAAAAAGCTTTTTTTTAAAGTAACAGTTCCTATTATCATTATTTATCAACCCACGTAATTTCATGAAGATCAGATAATTATAATAGTACTTATGACTGTTTTAAGTTGAATTTTTAAAGTTATTTGTGTACCATTGGAGTTTAAGATTTATAATCAATAACACAAAAATGTTGGTTAAGTTTAAGTTTGGCGTTTCGAACCATAGAGCGAACCGAATCTCGAACCGGTTTATAAACCCCCTATGTTGGAACCTTTGTCCAATTAAAAAAAAAGTATATATATTTTTATTAATTTAATTTTTTCTTTTGAAACCCATTAAATTTGTTATTTAAAAACATTCGAATTTTTATAATTATCTGATTTTATTTGGAGATTTAAATATGACTTATTTCAACCGAAATTTCAATTACTTAAGTAAATAATGAGCCAGAATATACAAATGAAGAAAAAAATTAAAAATAAAACTCTATTTTTTTTTCAGAATACCGCATGCAAAATAAAATTTTTTAACTGAAATTTTCTCAACTTTTCCATACATTTTCATTTGACTAGGGTTTATTTGAGTTCTTAACTCATATTAACAATTCCTGCAAATACTTTATATGTATTTGAATTAAATATCGGGTATCTTATAGTTGATTACTTGCTTCTATCGTTCCCACTTGTTTCCATTGCAATAACGAGCTCATTCATCGTCCAGTTTGTCGCAAATGCCAGCAGCACTTTTATTCAATTTTCTATAAATGACGCAGGAAAACGTAAAGCAAGTAAAGGAAAA
Organism: Drosophila innubila; assembly: GCF_004354385.1. NCBI lineage: Eukaryota > Metazoa > Arthropoda > Insecta > Diptera > Drosophilidae > Drosophila > Drosophila innubila. The sequence goes on from NW_022995380.1 coordinate 30,650,816, forward strand.
TGAAGCGAGTTCAATGGGGATAAAAATAGAAAAAAAAACATATCCTGGCATCATCAAATCCAATTTCAGTTTATTGAAAAATCACTGGGCAACTGAGTAAAGTCGTTGTAGTAGCTAAAGCCAATCCCAGCGATCAGATTCAACTGATTGCCTGGTCACCTGCGCGGTTAAACATTGCTTACTCTGGAAATATAGAGTGTATTCCACAAGGAACAACGTGAACTTTATGAATGTATCTTGTAGATACACTGCAATTGTTGCTAATTCAACTTCATAAGCTTCACTTTAAAATCGATATGCCCAAAACCAATAAAAGCATATCTAAATTTATGAAACTCTTTGTCCTGACTCACTGACTGACTGCAATCATTATCGCTGGAGCTAAAAGTGGAAAAAGTATTGGCCTTAGCTGCCATTTTTATTTGCTTTGGCTCTAAACGCTATTGGTCTGGCTCAAAAGGCTGCGGCAAGGCTAATTTTAAATTATAGTTTTGAGTTCTTCAATTCCTACAAAAAAAAAAAAAAATTGGTATAAAATTGTAGGAAAAGCCGCCTGCGCTTATCGTGCACAAACATATGGCGTTTTGTCAGTGCGACTTTGCAGCATGTTTTTCCCTGCACACACACACACACACAGATACACACATACGCATACGTAGACAAAATGCTGGCATATATTCATGAACCTGCTGTACATCTGCATAATAGATGGCAGCAGGCAGCGTCAGGTGACGCCACTTGGCGTACATTGCCTTTTATTTTAGTGCCTGGTTGTCTGCCACTAGACCGCTTTTTGGGCGGCAAGTTTCACACTAACACTCACACACACACACATACACATGTATTTATAGATCAAGTAAGAACGCTACAGTCGCTCTGCTCGACTGTGAGCTGCCCAGTACGTAATCGTTTGACTCAATCAACATAAATAAAAATTTAATAAATAAAACTAAATAAATTTAAAAATAAAATTAGAAAGACAGCCTTTTTTATTTATATTTATATGACAGAAACTATTTTAATAAAAAAATTTTAGTAATCTAAAAACTGTTTATGAAAATTCATTTGATTTTAAAATATAAAATTTCTTCCACGAATTTTTTTTTCGCTCGATTTATTTCTAAACTAAGTAACTAAGTAAGTGAATTTAAAAATAAAATTAGAGAGACAGCCTTTTTTTTATTTATATTTATATGTCAGAAACTATTGTAAGAAAACAATTTAAGTAATCTAAAAACTGTTTATGAAAATTGATTTGATTTTAAAATTTAAATCGATTTATTTCTGAACAGATTTGTTGTACTAAAATTAATAGACTTGGAATGCAGAATGCATTTAGAAGTCAAACCATAATCACAATGACTTTCCGCTTGAAAATCCGTTGATTTTTAATCAAGTTATGACAGTTTGAAGTTGGTCAAACCTTTACCTAGTAACTTAACAAGTCATAATTTTTGTCCAATTTGACATGAATTTTGACAGAAAAATGAAAGGTCCCAAAATTAAATTTTAAGTGTTGTTTGATACTAATTAATATATAATAAGTTGATTACAAGTGAAAACTTAAGGTTTAAAATTTTCAATTTTCAAAATTCCAAAGAGGGGACCCTATGCTTTTAAATCAAAACAAGATCTAGAGGGGAAAATATTTTTTTTTTTAAATAAATTAAATTTGAATGCAGAATGAATAAATAAACCGAAACATGATTGAAATGATGTTCCGTTTGAAAATCGGTTGTGTTTTAATCAAGTTATGACAGTTTAAAGTTGGTCAAACCTTTGACCTAGCAACTTTTCAAGTCAAAATTTTTGTCCGATTTGACATGATTTTTTACATAAAAATGAAAGGTCTCAGAATCAAGTTTTAAGTGTTGTTTTATACCAAAAACGATAAAGATAATAAAAGTTGATTTAAAGTGAAAACTTAAGATTTAAAAATTTAAATTTTTAACTTTTCAAAGGGGGGACCCTTAGCACTTAAACTCGAAAGCCACTTATGTGTACTGAAATTGTCGCAAGCTTATAAGCCTCTGCAGCCTTTGGATACTAGGCTAAATATGGAGAAGAAAAAGACAAACAATGGCAATGGGAGCTCAGTTATCGCCCGCCATCTTTATTGCATGCAAATGTGCGAAAGGCGGTGCAAAAGGAGTCGCCTATAAACTCTCCCCCCTCCCCCCTCGCCACACCCCACCTAACTCCCCCCGTCTGCCATTTAGCTTTGTTGAAATGGCTGACGTATAAGCAATACGTATACGTAATACGTATACGTAATGCACCTTTTGCCTTTGCCTTTGCCGTATAAAAGCAACCGCATGCATATTTATCTTTTAGTCAGAGCCAGAACTACAGTTAGACCTGGTTTCTGCAGGTGTGTGCGTGTGTGTGTGTGTGTGTGTGTGTGTGTGTTGAAGAAATACGATATCTTAAGTGTTAAACAGGCGCTTTGCCAAACAAACTCGCGCCGGCAAAGCTACAAACGAGGCATTGCCAACTTATCTACGCCTTCCCTGCCACGCCCCCCTCGTTGCAGTTGCAATCGTGTTGGAATGGGAATTCAGGAAATATGTATGTACACAACATATTTGGTGGCAAGCAATGGGGAAAAAAATGAAAAAAATAAAAGTAATATAAAAGGAAAAACTACACCGCAGAAAAAAAAAGATAAAAAAAAAATGCTGCTTACTTCTGCTGCGGCGCATTTTATGCACACTTGAGCACACACACACGCACACACACACACACGCACACTCACAGATGCAAACAGGTGTGAGGTGTACTTTCCCTCTTTCTCTTTCCCTCTCTTTTACTCGGCTGCGCATTCTTGTTGTGCATAGATTCGGGTGCTGCTTATAATTCTACGCCGGAGTTGTAAATATTTATTCAAGTATTTATTTATATAGTATACTCAGTCGTTCATGGTGTAGATTACCAAAATATCGAAGCTGTAGGGTATATTAGTTGTACTTATTAATTTATTTTCTGAACTATTAAAAAATTTAATTTTATTATTATAGCATTCTACACTGATAAAAAAAATTTTCTAGAATCAAGATTTTGGTCTCAGAACTAAGATTTTTGGTCTAAAAAAATGCGTCGAGAACATAAGATTCTTAAAGTAAGAGAACACATCTTGGTTTTAAGAACATTTTGCTTATTTTAAGAATAAATGTTCTTAAAATTAAAATCAAAAAATTAAATAGACGAAAATAGTTTTTTCTATTTATCATTTTTTTTTTTTTAATTTTAATTTATTTATATTTTATTCTGGTTTAGTAATTTTATAAATGTTATTTTAATTGGTTACGAGTGGGACTCGAACCGCCGCTAACTGCTTCACAACTGATATTTGTTTGATACGAAATAGTACCTATTTATACTTTCCTAACAATTTAAAATTTTTATTCTTATATAAAGATTTTACGATTTTTTGAATTAATTTTCTTAGTTTTAGTAATTTGGTCTTAAAATAATCTTATTTTAAGATGAATGTTTCAGAAGTTGGTCTTTTTTTTTCAGTGTATGTTATTTTAAATTATAAAAACTAGGTTTATATTTTATTGAAATTTGTTCAATTTCTACAATAAATATGAAGCAGTTCTAGGGAAGATAAGAATGAGCTTATTAATATGTGGAGGCTACATTGAATTCTACCTAAACTTCTCCCGATATTGTTCAGAAAGTATTAATATATATAAGTATTAATATGTATATATACTGAATACGCCCTTGAGTCCGCATTATTATTAGAATTTATTTTAATAGAGGTATTTTTGAAGAGTGTTCCAAAAATTTTGCCGGCAGCTTAAGCATGTCACAAAACAACCTTTGCTGACCCCGGAACTAGACATGCTGATAATACAGATACTCAATTTTAAAAATAATATAGTATTTCATTTTCAATGGTATATTATGACTCTCAAGTGACTTCCACTTTAGTTCGTTATTGAAATTAAAGCAATGCGGTTCATATCTGTAGTCGGATTAATTCTTCCACTTGTGATCCTTGTGGTTGCTAAATCTCCTCCTCCAACCTGGAATCTATTACACGACTTGAGCCGACTTGCAAAGCAGACTGATCTCCTGATCAAACAGGATTACGCAAAGGCGACTTTGACATCTATCAAATTGGTTGTGGACACAAAGGTGGCAAATCAATCAGTAATTGATGATTGTCAATTTTTTATCGATCAATGGCCGTCTAGAAATGAAAGTTGGGTACAGGAGGCTGACCAGTTTGGAAGATTTCATGATCAATTCATTGATTTCAAACATGGTATTGGGTCTTCTGACTTTCCAAGTCGAATGAATCAATATACGAACGGTGGCTTTTCGGACATCGCCCACAAAGTAAATAAGCTCGTAGATGATCGACTTGCTAAGTTTGAGACCAGAGCTACCGAAATTATACGTGTGGCCCAGGAAGCTGGATTAAATTACAATTGCATTGATGAAAAATTTTCTCGCTTTGTTCGGGAAAATTATAAGTTTGAACGCTTTACAGATCTGCTGATTCATCTGAAGCGTATGGTTAATTAAAATCGACTTAATTTTAGCGCAAAAACAATAAATAACATTGTGGACTGGAAGCTGTTTAATTGAATTGTATATTTTTTAAATTAAATGAAAAATTACTTTTCGTCTACTTTGTGAAATGGAAATAAAATGTTTTTATATATATAAATAAATGAAATTAACTATCAAAAATATTTCTCATTCAATTTTAGTCAATTTAAATGTATTTGTATAATTGTGGGTCATAAAACAATGTTTATATTTATTACAGGTTCATACAGATAACGTACTTAAATAAGAAATGTGAGATTGAAATACTATTTTCTATCCGTCACTTTCTTATCTGCAGTGAAAACATTATCAGCGAACCAACCGAAAATCTCCCAAAAATTCATCAAAAAGCGGGAACTAGGAATTAATTGTAGAACTATAGTTTCTTGGTAAAAAGATCTTAGAATTGAATGTAGATTACGAGTTTGGGTTATCATTTATTGTCAAAAAAATATGAAATACGCATTATCTTACGCATATTTATTTAATCTCTCTCTAGTTTGACACTAGCTCTGTAACTTTTTAAAAACTTCATTCTAACTTCTCTTCCACTTCTCTATACTTCTATCTATATTCTTTAAAGCGCTACGTGAACTTCTCTCCATCGCTTCCCATACTTTTCTGAATCTCTATCCATATTTTCTCAATTTTCTTGAAGAGAAGTTTAAAAGAACCGTTTTTTAACTAGTCTTAAACATCTTTGAAACTAGTTTTGAACTTCTCTTCAACTTCTTTTCAGTTTTTCATCAAATTCTCAACTCTTCAAATTCAAATTCTCTTCAACTTTTCCATAGCTCAACTTCTGAGCTCCTCATAAAGTTTTCTATAAATTTATAATTTATTAGTTCTCTCTTTCTTCATCTAAACTTTTCTATATCTTTTTTTTAGCCTCTCTTTATCTTGTCGATAATTTTTTATCCTGTTAACTTCTCTTTAACATTTCTCAAACTTTTTCTTAACTTCTCTCCAGTTTCAACTATATTTCCTGCCTTACCATTTCCTAACTTCCCTTTATTCACTTTCTTCTCTAACTTTTCTTGAACTTCTTAATATTTACTCTACTTCTGCTTCTTTCTTTCTAGGCGCTACCAATTCTTTATCTTGTCCCGAACTTCTCTCCTTTCTTTTTATTATCTTCTCTCTAGTTTCTATATATCTTTTCTCGTTCTATTCTACAATTTTCGATCTAAACTTTTATTTTGGAACTTCTTTTTAATTTCCCTATAACTTTTATTGATATTCTCTACGACTCTTATAAGCTTTCTTCTTTTCTAAAATTTATAATATTCTTAGTATCTTAATTATGTAGAAGCATAAAAAAGCTTAAGCTACATATATTCAGCATACCCTACGGCATATTTCTGCAGTTAAGAGGTATCTTCCTGTTCTTCCTTTTTGCATGTTTGGCATACTTGGTTATTTTTGTTGAACTCATTTTTTTTTTGCACGGATTAAATTAAAATGCATTGCCCCTATGGCTGAGTTTTTGATTTGATGCAACCACATACACACACAACCACACACACACACACACACAACCACACACACACAGCCACACACACACACACAACAAGAGAAGCTTGTACTTGTGCCACAAGCACTTCACAACACCAACAGCTCCAACAATAACAACTAAGAGTGCTCTGGATGAATGTGCTCGAATGAAAAATACCCTGCCAAAAATGCCATAAAAGTCTTTTTTTTATACTCATATGTTGCTGAGTTAATTCTTTATTTACAAATAAAATTGAAAAGATATTAAAAGTTGTACTTTTTAATTTAAATTAAATCTAACTTTAATTAAATAATATAATTTATTTTAAATTATATTTTTTATGAATTATATTTCTTCTATATTTATTCTCTAACAAGTTTAAAAATTGCATTGCACTTGAAGTACAAATATAAACACTTAAACTAATTAACAAGGTTTCAAATCCAATTTCGCTTAAATTTTTTTGCTTCATTGCATTTTATTTATACTCATACCAGAAATTTACAGAGTATCTTTAACACTTCAGACCACATTTGAGCTGTCTAAAAGTAGATTTTTATAAAGCTTGACTTAAGCGAAATTTAAAATAATAAAAACATTTATTAATTTAAATAGCAATTCCCCTTTAATATGACTTGTAAGCTACCCCGATTGAAATCTCTGACCAGAGTATAGGGTATTGAAATACCGTTAATAAGAGCATGCTGCATAATGGATGCATTTTCAATTTTTATAATGGCATCGCAGCTGCTGCAGTTTTGCCATTTTACGAGCAAATTCAGTGCTCAAGTTTATTACACAGTCTGCCATTATATTTTGAATATATATATATATATATATATTGACATTGGTAGAGAGTCTAAGTTTGTTGCCTTGGCAGCCAAAAGCCTGGCAACATCAAGCGCATCATAAAAAGCGCAATATTGTGCAATTTCCATCATTTAATTTGCATTTTCAAGCATTTTGTAATTCAATTTTCAATTCATGTCGCGTACTGACAAAAACATAAATTGCTGTGACAGTCACCTCAGTGTCACCTCATCAGCGACTTGACGGCGGCATTTTCACATCTTTTATGCGTGCCAAAATTATGCTTAACTAATTAAAAATCCATTGTTGACATTGGCATTTTCTATTAAAAATTGAAAAGGGATCTGGCATTCAAATTGGAGAGCTGAAAGTGGCCTGCTTAGAAAATCACAATTCCTCTCTGCAAGTGTTAAAAAATTACTATGAATTTGAAATACGCTTCCATAAGTTATTTTTGAAATTAAATATCAATTGTAATTCGACTTATATTCTAACTTATATTTTTAATAGACAGTTTATTTTTCAGCGCTAATTATATTTAAATATCGCACTTGCAGGTCGAATTTTCCAAAACGCCGTCTTATCTCATGATAAATTTCAGCTGTTGTGTCAAAATTTTAAACACAATGATCTGTCAGTCAGTTCATCCGGTCAAAGAGTTTTATATATATAGAATATTTTTCGAATTTATTTTTTTAAAAATTTGTGGAATATAAAATATATATTATAGAGCATCCAACATTTGTTTTCTACTAACAAATTTGCTAGAGTTTTGGCTTAGCTGCATGGTTCATCAAACAGCCAGTCATTGGGACATTTGAAAATTGATTTAAAAAAACTTTTTTAATTAATTATGATGATGTCGTAGTGCTCCGCCATTTTGCCTGCCACTCCACGCTGAAATCCATTTGAATTTGCTAAGTTTTTGGCTTCTTTTGATGCTGCAAATGATGTGCGAGTTGAGTTTTCTTTTTTATTTTTTTTTTTATCATTTCGACTTATCATTGGAATATTTGAGTTTTCACATTTCAGTTGCGGATATTTTGGAGTCGACACAACTTTGTTGGGCTGTCTGTGTGTGTGTGTAGATGTATGGGTGTATGTCAAAGTTAAAATTAACAAAAATGGTGCCAAAAAGACGCCGGTTCTTTAAGCAAGTTTTGTGTATTAATGAAATTGCAAATATACGAGTATACGAGTAGTATGTAAAAGTTTCGTGCATGTTTCTTTATAAACTGCCAAACTAATAGACTGAGTTTTGTCAGTTAGTCAGTTAGTCAGTCTGACAGACTGACTGTGTAACTGCATAACAGACCTGCACTGAATTTTACAACATTTCCAGATTTCCAGTCATGTGTGTGTGTCTCCTATTCACTGTGTGTGTGCAAATATTGGAGCAACTTTCTGGGGCAAAAGTTTGCAAATGTATTTCAATGCATAGAAATGAATCTAATTTGTAAAATTTCATACAACAGTTGAAAAGTTATAAACGCGCAGGCACTTGCACTCGCCGCACCAATACAGACTCCCTTTTCTTCCCTTTTCTTCCCTTTCTCCCGTTTCTCCCTTTCCTTTCCTTCTCACTTCCATGTGCTACACCTCAGTCGCTTATATTGCCTTCTCTCTCCATGTCTTTCTCTCCCTTTCTCCAACGGTTTATGTGTGAAAATGTCGACAACTTGGCATGCAGATTGTACAGTTTCCCTTCAGCCTCAGCTTTCTCTTCAGATTCAGCTTCAGCCTCAGCATCTGCAACAGCAGCAAAAACCAACAAGTAGAAAATCTACAATCGAGTAGGATCATCCAACAGATACCCTGTATATAGGCAGTGCTAGATTACTTATTTAATCTATTTTATTCAAGGCTGCAAGCAGACTCTGAACCGAACCTCGTAGAACCGGTTCTGTGCTGGTTTTTAAGCAGTCTGAACCGCAACATGAACCGAACCCTTGAAATTATTTACTTTGCGAGCCCGAATCTAAACTGAACCGCTTTCTAAAATAAGAGGTTCGGCTTGAAAAAAAAAATAATTACATCAATTTTATGGTTTTCCAATATTACGCAACTATTTGAGACTTCGGACTAAAATAAGTCATATTTAAATCTTAAATTTAATTTAAATTATCAACAAAATTTGATTTCTTTAAAAAAAAAAATGTAATTAGTTCAAAATGTAGAGAAAAATGAAATTGAACCAACGTTCGAACCCAAACCTTGGGTTCAGGGCATATATAAACCAATTTTTTCAGGATAATTTCATAATTTCATATTAAGGATTAATGAGGTATTTTACATAGTATATTTAAAATTACTTCGTGCTTAATTAAGACATTTAGACATTTATTTTATTTTGCTTAAAAATTACTATACTTTGTTGGGACTGAAAAATCTTCGTCTGCTACATACACTTAAGATACTTTTTATTTAATGTTAAAATACCCTTCAGAGTATAGTGTATAGTAAAAAGCAGAGCAGATTTAAGTGGTGCTTTGTTATGCATAAATAAAATGCTCAGGCAAGAAATAAGCATGGGTCCCAAAACATATTTTGAGTTGATTTCAAATAAATTTTAGATTACTTAGCTGCAACTAAAGGCGGCAACATGGGTCATACAAGCAACCAAACAACAAAAAGACAACCACCCACATTAAAAGTAATTTACGCTTACAAAAAAACTTAGCAAAGCGTTTCGAGAAATTGAGACTGAGAATGAAGACTGAGGACTGAGACTGAGGCTGGTTCTTGTCTTGGCTAGGCACAGTCGACGACAAGCAGCCAAAGACAATTTTGTTGGCACTAATTGAATGTAAATACAATTTTGCTTTGCTGTCAAGTCTTGTGTCTAGTCAACGATGTCGTTGTAGCAACTCTGGCAGCCAAAACAGGCAGCTCTCTCTCTCTCTCTCTCTGTTCTATTCACTTCTTTCTCTCTCTCTCTCTTGGCTATGACAACGTTGGCAATAAAATGAAACGAGCTGATTGTGTGCTACAAACAAGTGCAGCTGTTGCCAAGAGATTCGAGCTGCAGCTCCAGTTGCAAGCTCCATTTGTAGCACTGACTTCCTTTTGCTCCTTTTGCTTCTTCTGGTCCTTTTGGGTCCAATTTTGGCTTCGTCTTTGGCGTTGAAGTGTCGTTGTAACGTTTGGCACACAGATCAAGTGCAATGCAACGTGCAAAGTTCCCAAAAAAGCGCAAAAATCAACAGTGTAAAATCTTTTATTTAGTGTCATCAACAACGATTTTGTTGTTCTTGTTGTTGTTGTTGTTGTTGCTGTTGCTGTTGCCTCTGTCGACTGTTCAATTTGCAGCAAAAGACGCACCCGCAGTTTGAGTTTTGTCATTTCATATTTGTCTAAAATTTAATTAACAAATTGCATGACATAAGCAAATGACATTAAGTTTAAATGAACTGCAAATGAGTTAAAAATTTAACACTTTGTGTATAAAATATCGAATAATATAAAGTATTTATAAACTATTTCGTTTATATTTCTTAAATTGAAATATAAATATTATATTCACATATATAATATATGGACTATATTGATAATAAGTTTAAAATTCAACAATTTAACATATATATAAACCACAAAATAATTTTGTTGATAAGTTTAAAGTGGAACAATATAAAATATATTAAACTGTAAAATATTATTTTGATATGATTAAAGTTGAAAAATATATAAGCTGTAAATTAATTTTTTTTTTATATGACTAAACTGAAATAAAATAAAAATTATTTAAACTATATTCTAATTAATTTAAATGTTTGAAAAGGAATAACATAAAATATGTCTCAGCTATGTTGTGTAAAAATTTCAGCATTCCACGTCTTATGGTTTGGGCTGTGCAATGATCAGTGAGTGAGTCAGGACAAAGAGTTTTATATAAATAGATATTTTATATGTTAATCAGTTTTATTTTTGGTATGTTTAAAGGTTAAACCAAGGAAAACATTACCATTACTTAATAGTAATACTTTCGTTATCATTTAATTAATAAAATTTGTAAGCTATTATCTTAATTGTTGAGTTGTCTAAAGTGCTAGAGCCTAAAATATAAATATGCGTAAAATGATTTTATTGATATGTTTCAAGTGGCAATTTAAATCAATTGTACTGCATTTGCTTTGAATGGTTCTCAAATTGCGTATACGCAGTTATTTTTTAATTGAATTATTTGGTTTTGTGGCAACAAAATGCCCATGGATACTGTAAATGTGGTGGCAATAACAATGTGATTGGCAACAAAAACAACATTTGCAACAATAGCAATAATACATCTATCAAAAATCAACAACAACAGCTGTTGTTGCTTTGTTGCCTAGCCAGGGGCATAGCTTATATTTTACATATGTATATATACCCTGTAAATAATGATATTAAGGTGTGCTGTTATTCACCTTAATAATTCACTGATTATTAATGTTAATTAAATTAATTCAGAAACTTGCAATTTTTAATTTTTTATTATATTTTTTATTTAATTATATATCTACGAATATTGATTGAATCAAGCTTATTAATTTATTTTTATAGTAAATTTATTGTTTCAACTTCTTATATAATAATAAATATAATAAATTAATAAAATATAAACAACCAATTTAATATTCAACTCAAAATTTGTACAAACTTTTGTTATTTTGATTTTGTAGGGTATTTCGTAGTCAGTGCGTTGAATTTTGCTTTTATTTAATTGCTTTTAGAATGTAATTAAAAAACTGAAAACTGCAACTAATACATTTAAGAGCTAAACTCGAACCTGAAAACAATTGCTTGGTATTAATTAAAACCATTTTGATTTCAATTGGCATTATAATGCTTGTTCGTTATTCAATAATGCTTAGAGTCGGATTTTGGTGCAGCTAAATATGCTTCAATTATTGTAGAGCAATTAGAGCATTCTAAATGTTTAAGTAAATAAAAAAAAATATGTTAATAGCACAATTGAATTGCGTGCTAATTGTAATTGCACAATTGCAATACATTTTGATGCAACTAAAGTTCTGCTCTACGCGAGTTATATCCTGTAAATATTAAGTTATATTTTAGGGGGTATTATTATATAGCTATCATGCATTTTTAAGGATCTTAAGTGTATGTATTGTTAAGCAACCTCAAACATAGAATAAATTTAAAAATAGTTATATAAGTAATTTTAATATTATGTTGAGCGATTAATTTTTTATAAATCTTTAACACTTTATAATAAACTAGTCGGCCGGTGCTACAGTCGAGCATACTCGACTGTCGGAGACCCCGTACTTACTATTGCAAAAAATTAATAATGGAAAAAAGTTTTTCTTACTAAGACTTGATTTTCGTCCGATCGGTCCTATGACAGCTATATGATATAGTTGACCGATTTGAGCCAACTTCAGCAAGGATGTATAAGACTAATTTAAATGCATATTCTATAAATTTGGGTATGAAATCTCATAAAACTAAAAAGTTTTTCATACTAAGACTTGATTTTCGCACGATCGGTCCTATGACAGCTATATGACATAGTGGTCCGATTTGACTCAACTTTGGACAGGATATAAAAAACCAAGTTATATGCTTTTTGTATCAGTTTGGTTACAATATCTCATTAAACAAAAAAGTTTTTTATACTAAAACTTGATTTTCGACCGATTGTTCCTATGGGCGCTATATGATATAGTGGTCCGATTAAAAAAAGAAACAAACTGGATCCGCCTGCAATATTGAGGGATCTACATACCAAATTTGGTGTCACTAGCTTTTAAATTGTTCTTTTAATTTGGATATGAAATTTGTAATCCTATACAATTTTCTTTGTGTTTTTGAGGAAAGCAGACAGGCGTGGGGTATATTATAGGGTATCTCGCAGTCAATCACTGGCGATCACTAGCTTTTAAGTTTGTTGTTATTGTTGGTGACAGGTTGTTTAATGCGGCACACTCGTCGTTTAGCTGTTTATTCATTTATGTGTAGTACTTGTAGCAGTTGTAAACGTTCATTACAATTTCCCATTTGCATGAAATTTGCCACGCAATTCTCGCATTCCACGCCAACGATTCTACATACAATACAAACAAACACACACACACACATCGAATGTAGATGAATACATACATACATAAATGCAGTCTGCAGCTTGATTGTATTAGTCGGCGTTAAGTATCCGCCTGTTAGTCCGGGGCAGCGCACAAATGCATGCTACAATTTCTTCTCGAGCAAGCAAAATGGGTGCATCCTTAATTCGACATGCTGCACGCTGCATGCGGCATGCAATGTGGCATGGCAAGTGTAGCAAGTGTGGTTGGCGTGGTTGCGCAATCAAATCATCATCAAATCGTAACCAAATTGAGTTAATTTCTCCCGCTCACAGTTCATTGCACATCGTCAACGCATAAACGCATGATATTGCGGCTTTTCATTTTATCAAGCACACAAATTCTAAATGCATTTTGTCACTGCCAGTTTGCCAGGGGCACGGGGGGGGGGGGGGGGGTTGTAGGGAGTATTGAGAGTGGTGGTAAACAATGCGGTTGGTTGCATAAAGCAAGGCCTGATTGCGTATCCGTTTTATGAAATTTTGTGCCGGCAAATGCAATGATTTGTTATGGCTTACCCTCTTTACACCCTCCTACCGCACAGTGGACAAAATGCCCTATCTTACGGGCGTTTATTTTCATTTTAAAATTTGCATTTCCCATCGAGTTTTTTTCTATTGCAGCACTGTTTTTTTTTGCGTTATTTTTATAATTTTCTTCTTTTTACTTTTGAAAAATTCGTGAGACTTCAAAGTCAACATAAGCATGTTTCGACAAATGTGTGAATAAAATTTTGAGCATTTTTGTCTTCAAAATTAAATATTTGTAAAATGGTAAAATGTGTTGGAATTAATTTAGACATCGTAAATAATGTTTATTTTATTTATTCTTAAAATCAAAAATCAACGACAACTAGTAAACATACAAGAAAAAGAATAACAGCGTAATGACCCTTTTAAAGAGATCTTTGCATTTTTGTCAAGATTTTTATGATTTTTCATTAATAAGTTTAAATTAAAATTTAATAATTTTACAAAAGTCTGACTATAATTACTAGGTTTTTTTAAAGAAAAAAAATCTCATGTAATCATCATTAATAAGACCTGTTTTTTATTTTATTTTTGATTTCATAGGCTTAGGTAAATTATTAAAAATTTCTTTTGTTTTTTTTTTCAAAATAAAAACAATGCCAGCAAAATTTCCAATTTCACCGATTTGGAATATTATTTATTTAATTTAGCTGTAACGTTTTGTTATTCACATGTATATAATTAAAAAAAAATTAATAGTTTAATAAAAGTCTGACTATAATCATTGGGTTTCTTGAAAAGAATAAAAATCTCATGTAATCATCATTAATAAGACCTGTTTTTTATTTTATATTTGATTTTAAAGGCTTAGTTAAATTATTAAAAATTTGTTCACTTTTTTCAAATAAAAACAATGTCAGCCAAATTTACAATTTTCGACACGGAATAATATTTATTAAATTTAGCTATAACGTTTTGTTATTCACATGTATAAAAGTAAAAAAAAATTAAAAAAAAATACACAATTAAATAATAATTTTATAAATTAAATTTATTTTTTATGTAATTAAAACAATTCCATATTTTTTATCCTATAAATTTAGATTATATTTTGTGAAATTAAATTACTTACTTATTTTTTTTATAATGTTAAAGTTGTTTTCCTTTTTAGCAAAAAATACGTTCTCAAGTTATTAATTAATTCGTGGCCATTTTGTCCACTGTGCTATCCCTCCTCCAAACCTCCCTCCCCAGCCATGTGTTGCACTCTCTCCTGGGGAGTTTTGGCGATTCTCTTGTGCCTCCGGCAAACTGATGAAATGTGGCAGTTGACGCGCTTGTGTCACTTCAGATTGTGTGTGTACAAGTGTGTGTGTGTGTGTGTGTGTGTGTGTGTGTGTGCGAGTGTGTGCGTATAAGTGTGTTAATATTTTGCCGATTGACGCTGCAATATTTTGTCATTTGCAAACCATTATGAATTTATTTATTATTTTGCTGGTTTGCAGCACTGTGAAATATTTTTCGCATTGATTGCGTTTGTTTACGAGCGTATGTGTGAGTGTGATTGTGTGTGTGTGTGAGTGTGTGTTTATGTGTGTCGTGAAATATAACGCGGCGTATGCGTGATTTCCAATTCGTTTTGCTGAACGTGTGTTTTTAGCATGTTGCATTGCAACACGCAAATTAAAGTTCAGGCAAGCAGAAATTCAATCTCTTATTTGGTGATTGTTCCTTTTTATTTATTTTTTTTCTTTTGATTTTTTTAATTTTATTTTTTTTGTTGCCTTTCGATTTTGTATTGAGTCAACTGAAAAGTCCCTTTATTTTTGTTCGCGGGCTGTTTTGAATTAAGAAAAGCGCACGTTTTATTGTTTGTTTCAATTGCCTCACTGACGAGCAGGACGAACGCCCAGCAGGATGAGCGTAATCAGCAAATGTGCCAACCAACAAGGACAACAACAACAAGGACGACGACGACGACGAGCAAATTTCAGGTTTTGGCCTCAAAAAGCGAAATTACTTCAATTTGTACGAAATCAAGCAGTTGTCTGTCTGTCTCTTTGTCTGTATGTACGTATTTTTGTAAGTATGTCCCATGTCCGTATGTATCAGTCAGTAAAGAGCAAAAGAATCGACTTTAGGCTGGAGATGACCTTGCAGCGTGACACGAAAATGGAAAGTCTTTTCAATAAGTGTTTTTCAAGAAATCGGAAATCTATCAGTATATCAAATTTTTCCTAATGCAGATAATTGTATTTTTAATCAAATGTTGTACAATTCTAATAAATATTTATTTAAAATTTGATAAAGTAAGACAATAAAAAATAAATTAATTTTTTTTTTTAATATATAATTTTTCTTAATGCAGATAATTACATTTTTAATCAAATGTTGTAAAATTATATTAAATATTTACTTAAAATGTGATAATTAAAGTAAGACAATAAAAAAATAATTAATCTTTTTTTTTTTATTATATATTTTTGAAGTTTATTAAAGAAAATATCAACAGAGCTTAGCTGCTTCTAATTAGTTATACACTTTATGTAGATTGGCATGTTGATAAAATATTAAAAGTTTTATTCTAGGCAGAAAAAATATTTAAAAATTGTTTAGTGTAAAACTATAATACACCAAAAAAGTCTTTTATCTATTCCCATAGACCACAAAACTGAGATAACAAATATTTAATAGATTGACAATGATTTCATTTATAAATATTTACGATTAAAGACATTCCACCAACGAAATTATATTTAAAATTATAAAAATTATTATAAATATAAAAAAGTTTTAAATGAAAATGTATTAAAATTTCAAATAAATAGGCAATTATATATAGTGTTTATGTCCAGATAAAACTAAGTGTATATTTTAACTTTCAAAATTTTTGTTGTAAACTTTTAGTTTTTAAATCAAAGTTTTTAAATCAAAATAACGTAATTGATAATTGGATTTTTACTTATTTATTATTTTATTTTTAATTATATTTACTGGTTTCAGTCAACGTTAATTGTTAATTTTGATTTTTACTTATATATTATTTTATTTGTAATTATATTTATGCTGATTTCAGTCAGCGTTAATTGATAATTTTGATTTTTACTTATAAATTATTTTATTTTTAATTATATTTTTACTGATTTCAGTCAACGTTAAATAAAGAAAATATATTTTTAGCAACTTAATCTAATGTCCCACAAATAACAATAATTTTATTTTAAATTAAAAATAATTATATGCCAACCGAAATCCCTGACTTTTCGAAAGTTACTGTTTTTCGTTCGATTTTTTTCAAAAGCACTCAAAATCAATCTATCAAATCTATCTTGGTAGATTTTTGTAAACTCTATAAATATTTCTTAAAAATGTCTGCCAGCGCATTTAATTTGTAAAGTGTTGAAAATGTTGTACACGCGACCATCACTAATTGGTACTAATTCTATTTAGCATTTTGCAGAGCGACAACGACAACGACAACGACAATGAGGATGACGATGACGATGACTTTTATTTAAAATATTCCTTTTTGCAGGTGAGTCTAGTTTGTGCCTGGAAACGTTCCTGGACGGTGTCCAGGCAAAACGAACTCCGGCTAATTACTCAATGCAAATTAAAATTCATGTCAAGCAGATTGGATTATCCTCACGCAACATTAAATGTCGCGTTTAGAGCTTGAGGACTGAAAAAGGTAACAGGAAAGGTGCCTTTTACTTTTCCTCTTTTCTCTTTTCTCTCTCCTCTTTCAGTTCTTTCACTGCTGTTTTGCCTTTCGCACAAAATGGACAACTGAAATTAAGAGCGAAAAGCGCAAAAGCTGTGACAGTAAAAGGGACAGAGAATATGGAAGGTAAGCAAGAAATGCGGAGACTGCAGAGAGGTTAAAAGCAACGCAAGGAAATCTCTTTTGAAATGCTAATGTAAAAATTCTTTAAAGAAAATTACGCAATACATTATTTTGGTTTATTTTGCATTAAAAGTCAATTTAGTGTTAAGGCACAGAAACACACTAAAACAACAACAACAACAACGAACAAGGGAGCGCAAAAAAAATGTAAGTCTGCAAAAAGTGGAAAAAAATAGCGCCCGAAAAAAAATGGAAAAAAAAACTAGTGAGTCGAGCTTACTCGACTGTCGGAGACCCCGTACCACAGAATATTTAGTTAACTTAAATGCATTTTCTATCAGATTGGTTAGGATATCTCATTAAACAAAAATGTTTTTCATACTAAGACTTGCCCGATCGGTCCTATGAAAGGTATATGATATAGTGGTCCGATTTGAATAAACTTTGGACAGGCTATATAAAACCAAGATGTATGCTTATTGTAACAGTTTGGTTACGATATCTCATTAAACAAAAAAGTTTTTCATTCTAAATCTTGAATTTCGACCGATTGTTCCTATGGGCGCCATATGATATAGTAGTCCGATTCAAAAAAGAAACAAACTTAATCTGCCTGCAATATAGAGGAATATAGATACCAAATTTGGTGTCACTAGCTTTTAAATTGTTCTTATAATTTGGATATGCATATCTTTTTTCGATTTGTGGGCGATAAAGGGGGCGTGGCTGAATTTTGAAACAAACTTGACTTGCTTGCAATATAGAGGAACCTACATAGCAAGTTTGGTGTCTCTAGATCTTATAGTCTCTGAGATCTTTGTGTTCATACAGACGGACGGACAAACAGACAGACAGACAGACAGACAAACAGGCAGCCAGACAGACATACGGACAGACGGACATTGCTATATCGACTGGGCTATTGATGCTGATCAAGAATATATGTACTTTATAAGGTCTGCCACGCCTTCAAATCTTCGTTAAAACAAACCCAATAGACCCCTGTACTTTTTTTTAAGTACGGGGTCTAAAAAAAGAAGAAGCTGTAGAGCGTAAAGAGCGCAACAGGATTGGACACGGACTTGGGTTTTTCAGGCATGAACCTGGACGAGGGCCAGTCTGTCCGCTCCGGTTCAGTCCTGTCCGGTTCGGTCCGGTTCGTTTCGTTTCAGTTTGGTCCGATCTGGTTTTTGGGCCATGACAACGCAACTTACTACAGTTTGTGCTCGGCGTAAATAACAAACGACCGAAAGTTAGAATTTTTATTTTGCATTTTAAGTTGATTTGCCGGCTGCGTGCTGAGCGGAGTGTCAACGGCACTCAGCCAGGAGACCCAAAAAACCGGACAACGGACCAGACGTTCAACCAAAAAAAAAAAAAAATTATAAAAAAAATTGAAAACAAATACACGCACATGTTCACATACAGCCTAATATAGGAATCGACTGAAAAAGGGGTACAGTGGAAATTATTCAAAATCAGCTGATTTAAAAATATGAAAACATAATTAATATTTATAAATCTAAAAAAAAAATTGCTAAATGCCTTACTTTTGCTTTATTTAATTTATATAATTATTGCCACTTTTTTATTCTTTTAATTTTATATTATTGACATTCTTTAAAAGGTTGTCCATTTTTTTGTCAATTCATATTTATGAATAAATTTTTTTTGATCGTAATTAATTGTTGTTTTCGTGGTTAATTGCATATATGTTGATATAAATTCAAAGTATAAACTATAAACTTATTTAGAGTATTTATTGTTAATCTCTATTGCAATTTTATTTAATTTTATTTTTAAATTTAAATAAAAATTGCTACTTATTTATTTATTTAATATTTTTTATATTCTTTAAAGATATTTATAATTATAAATAAAATTTTTTTTGATCCCAATTATTTTTTATTTCCGACATTAAATGCATAAATATTTAAATAAAAAGTGTAAGTAGAAACCATAAACTTATTAGAAGTATTAATTGTAAATCTCTACTGTACTTTTGTTTAATTATAAACATTGCTAAATGCTTTACTTTGATTTGATATAATTTAAATAATTATTGCCACATTGTTATTTATTTCATGTAATTGAATTTCTTTAAAGTTATTTCAAATATTAATTTATCAATTTTTTGTCACTTTATAATTATGAATACATTTATTTTGATCCCAATTATTTTTTGTATGCGTGATTAAAAGCATATATATTTAAAAATAAAATTAAAATAAAAACGATAAACATATTAAGAGTATTAATTGTAAATCTCTGTAAATCTCTCTCTTCGTTTGATTATAATTCCTTTAATAATTTTAAAAATATTTTTTTAATCAAGTATTGAATAAATAGATGCAGTAAGACTTTAATGCTTGCGAGTAAATTGTGGATGTTCGTTCAACCATTTGGGGCAAATGGGATTATGAGCTTTCAACACTTCACTTCACAATGTGCAACAAAGACATTATTATGGCTACTTTGCTGCTTTCCCAATTTTTTTTTTTTTAAACTCGGTAAATACTCGCACTTCTTTCATTTGCTTTCAGTTCTCGACGTTATTTTATTTTTTTTTCAACAAATTTCCACAATTTCCACCATTGTGCATGGGCGTCCTTTTTTATTTTTTTTCGTCTTATGTTTTGCGTGGCACGCTGCTCTTTATCTATTAAAACGCCTTCCAATTTGCATATTTCTGCAGCTGTAACAGCTGTCAACGCTGGACGGCGACGTCAGCAGCGACTGCGACGCGGCGCAGGACTTATTGTAAGAGCTGCAAACGAGAAGGAGCTCTTAAGATAATGTATCTGCTCGCATTCCCATTCGCATTCGCATTCGCATTCCCATTCGCATTCCCTGTCCAGCTGATGAGTCTGAGTATTTCGCGCAAATTAAAGCCCTCCTCTGTAATTTCGGGTGCGGCAGACGAGAATGTAATTAAGCCTGACAGACGGACAGATACTTCTTAAATTGTTATTTTCTTTTATGACAATGGAAAAGTGCAAGCAAAGTGTGTATTGACTTTTTCAACTCTTTTATCTTTAAAGTTCTAATTATAATTTTAATTAAATTTAAATATTTAGCTTTTTTTAAATCACAATCTTGTATTTTAAATGTGTTTTTTCTTATGTATTGCGGAGTAAAATAGTTTTTTATATGTTAAGTTTAAATTTACAATTTCATTTGAGTTAAATTTTTATATGTAAACTTTTATTTCTTCAGTATCTAATATCTAAAATTTATTGTAAGTAATAAATTTATTTTTTATTTATTTTATTATTTTATTTCACTTTTATTTATATTTAAATATTTAAGCTTCTTTAAAATCACAATCTAAAATTTAAAGCAAGTTTTTTCTTATGTATTGCGGAGTAAAATAGTTTTTAATATGTTTAGTTTCAATTTACAATTTCGTTTTAATTAAATTTTTATATGTAAACTTTTATTTCTTCAGTATGTAATATCTAAAACTAATTTTAAGTATTTAATTGTCAAATTCTTGTAGTTGATGTTTAAAATTAAAAATAAATTGAAATAAAGTATAGTATGTAAATATGTATCTTTTAGACTTTCTGCTCTGAAATTTCGTATGTGACAATGTTCTAAGACCAGCACGACGAGCAGATGCCCATTATTTTATTTTATTGTGTTGCAGAGAAAAATGACAAAAGTCCAATCCCTGAAATATTGTATCTCTTAGATTTTCTGATCTTTTTTTTTGGGTTATAAGAACGAAATGAAATAAAGCGTGCTGAACGAACAGATACCCCTTAAATAACCAAATTTTATATAATGAAGTGAGAAATTAAGAAATATAAAATGTAATATAACTTATCTTATAGATACATAATATTATTGTAGCCCTACTTGCAATGAAAAAAATGTACAGGGTATTCAAAAAAATAGAGGCGCAGCGTCCAGCGTCATTAATGCGCTACAAAAGCAAGCATATAAGCTTTAAGACTCAGCGAGAGAGAGATTAACAAATTTAAAGCTTTGAGTATAGTTTTTATAGAAATTTTAAATAATAAATGATGGAAATAAATTAAATTGTAGAGGGCATTGTGTAGTCGTTGAATTGTTAGATACTTAGGCATATAAGCTTTAAGACTCAGCGAGAGAGATTAACAAATTTAAATTTTAGGGTATAATTTTTAAAAATATTGTAAATAATAAATGATGAAAATAAATTAAATTGTAGAGGGCATTGTGTAGTCGTTGAATTGTTAGATACTTAGGCATATAAGCTTTAAGACTCAGCGAGAGAGATTACAAAATTTAAAGCTTTGAGTATAAAATTTATAAATATTTTAAATAATAAATGATGGAAATAAATTAAATTGTAGAGGGCATTGTGTAGTCGTTGAATTGTTAGATATTTGGGCAAGCTCTTGACTATTTTATTTGGTTATATTTTTTGAAGAAAGTACTCGCCTTGTCTGTTTTGGTTGGGCTTGTTACGCTGTCGCATTACCTACATCAGCTGTCACTTTAAAACGCATTTTTCTTGCGTCCATTTTGAAGTGTTACTCAAAGCTGTCGTCACGACGCTTATCTGGCGGGGAAAAGGGCTTTTCTTTTTGCCTGGAATTGTTTAGTGTTTTCCTTTTTTCTTTTTTTTTTGGTTTTCGAGGAGTGAGTCTTGTAAACAATTCCATGCACATTAAGTTCCAATTAGGTAGCATTCAAGTCAGATCGTTGTTCTGGCCAAATTGCTGTTGCTGTTGCTGTTGTGTTTGTTTATTTGGTTTGCTTCGCCAGATTGCTTTGTTAATATTAATTTGTCATTAATTTCAACGACATCAGCTTACAAGCAGCTCGTTTAAAATGCATGGATAAGCCAAGTGGCCACAGCTCGTTTCTCGTTTTCTAGCTAAATTCAGCTGAGCTGTATTTCTTAACACGCTTATCCTTACAAAACACACACACACACACACAGCAATCAGATAAATTTAATACGCTTTAAACGGCTTGGTGTTTGGCCAAGACTTGCGGCTGCTCTTTGTATGAGCCTGGCCGTCTTCTACTTGGCCAGGAACCTTTTGTAAACTAAACACAACTGTTGCTTGCACACACTTTGTGACTCAAAGGATGCCAAAGGATGCGAGCAGCTGCTTTCTTTCTCATCTTAACCTGTTTCATCAGTTAACTGCCAATTTGTTTAAGTACTCTTCAAAAGTAGGCTCTTTAGGGGTCTCTTAGTAATTTTTTAGCACTACTTTTTATTTATATGTTGCCAACTACGCGTATGAGTAATTATTTGCTAGCCTATTAAGGTAAAAAATTTGACTTAATCATGCAATTAAAAATTCATACATAAAGTCTTAAATTACTGCTTGAAACTTTAACATTATCAATTTAAAGTAATTTAAATTCAATTAAAAATAAGAACTGATAATAAAATAAATACAAATATTTAATTTTTGACACCCATTGCAAGACTATAACAAGATTAAAAGTTTTAATATTTGAAAATTCAAATTTTTTGGTTACATATTTTGAATACTAGATTCAACCACGTTTTGTTTGTGGGTTTTTTTTTTACTCAACTGTCCATGTATTAATGTGGGGTATTATTTAAATACAAAAACATTAAAAATAAATAATTTCATTATCAAAAAAAAAAAATATATTCTAGATAAGTATTTTAGCGTTAAAGTTTTGGAAACAGGCAAAAAACAATCAGAGCTGCTTAAGCCGTTAAAAATTTTTAACAATGGATATTAAATAAAGTATTTGTCTACTTTGTTTCTATTTTTTTTTAAATTTATTTTAGTTTGTTATGTTTTTTATTAATTTACATAAGTATATCCTATCACTGAAAGGCTTTCTGATATTTAAAGCTATAGTTACAAAAAAACCAGTTGGGTAAATTATAAAAAAATGTATACAGTATTTCCAATCTGTTTTTTTTTAAAGGTTTGGCTGATAATTTCAAATTTATGTATGTAAAATAATGCTATGAATCTAAAGTAAATTATGTAATTTCTTTAAAATAAACATTTTAATTATTATTTAGATACGATTAATTACCAATTACAATAGTTAACTAAAAAATATATATTTTTTTGATTTCGATACAAATTATTATACAATTCTTGCGCTTATTTATTTATTTATTATAATTAACAAAATAATTATTTATAATTTCCCTTGACAAACTGCACACTGAAAGCTACAGCTATCGAGTGGCAATGCTTTTAATTTAATGCTGCTTTTGAGCAAATTTATATGTAAATATGTTGCAACCGCAAAAGCAGGTGCAGGAATAGGAAAGGAAAGAGGAACAGGAGCAGAAGCAGGAACAGGCGTTACTCAGAGGCCACAAAGCGTAAAAATGCATAAAGCTTATGTTGCCCAGCAGTTTTCCACTTTTCATTCAGCCATTCAGTCAGTCCAGTGAGTCACGCAATGCCAGCTTAGTTCTGCTTTTCATTCACAAATGCAAAAAAAAAAAAAAAATCAACCAACATATATTTTCAATGAAATCACAGAAAGAGTAGAGAAAGGAGACTCTGCCGGCTTTGAATGGGCAAAAGAAGGTGTTATCTGATTGCTATTTTCAACAGAGCGCTGTGAAAAACAAATAAGAGCATACAAAAAAAAAACACAAGTTTAAACACATGAATGGCGGCTATTCACTGGTCAGCCGAGAAATTGAGTGAAAAGAGGAACTAACTTTTCAAAAGTGCCTTGAAAAAATGCAATTGAAGTGCTTAAGAGTGAGGGAATTGCAAATACTTACTTATGTGGGTTTCGCATTGAGTTTGGCGATCATTTTGATTGCATTTCTGATCATTCTCTTTGTATATCATTTCAGTTCTTAAGAGAAGCAATTTGCAATTTTTGAAAACTTTGAACACTGGATCATTGTTCGTTTACCAAATTGATTTTCTATAAAATATTTTTATTAGTTTATGCATTTTAAACTTTTTTTTCCAAAATTTGTTCTTATTTTCATATATTTTGGAAATCTTTGTAGTGTCATAATTATCAACTGGTTTTGATAAGTAATGTCGTGTTGATAGTTTTTTGACTTCTTAATTAAATTTGCTTCTAAATTCAGATATTTTAAATATTTTTTCTTTTTCGGGAATGAACAATTTCATTATTTTACATATTTTTTTGAAAAAACTTTAAAGTCGCATTACTTTGACAAAATTTAACCAACTCTGATGATAACAGTGTCTTCGATAATTATTTCCACTGCAAATGGATTCTGTTTATAAATTGTATTTTATTATAATTATTTTAACAAATTTTTTTTGCAAAATGTGCTATTTTTCTCAGATATTTTAAAAATCTCATAACTTTGACAAATTTTTGACCAGTTCTGAAGAGCAATGTCTACGTTGATTCTGCATTTAAATTTTTTTAATTAAGAAAGTTAAATATTTTATTTCCAAATTTGTTTTTACTGTCATATTAACTCCTTTTAAATCTGTCTCTATATATCTCTTCTTGTATGTCCAACTTCATCATTATATGTAGCTCTACCTTTGTCCAAATTTTTTCTTTCCCTCTCTTTGTCTCGTTTTTTAACTCTTTCTCCCATTGAGTGGAGGCATCAAAGCATTGCTAATGCACTCACATATCTCTCTTTTTTCTTGCTTATCAGTGTCCGAGTTGTTTATCAAAACGGTCTGTCGCCTTTGACCAACTCTATTTGCCAACACGATGGAGAAGAATACAAGGAAAGTGCTGCAACAGTGCGTATGAGTAATGCAGCTTGTTTAAAGTCATACTAATTAAATGGCAACTATGTGCAACTTGGTCTTGGCACTTTGCTGACTGTGCAACTGACTGTGTCGCAGTATCGGTAATTAAAATCTTAAAAGAATCCAGCTCATTCTGTCTGTCCAACTGTCCCTTGGTCTGTCTGTCTGTCCGTCAGTTTGTCCGTCTGCCTGTTTGTCTGTTTGTCGTAGTCGTTTCACTCAACCGCTTTATACTTAACTCTGTGATATTTGCTTAAGCTGTAGTTATCGCTAGATGTGTGCTATATCTGTGTGTCTGTCTCTCTATCTGTCCGTCTGTCTGTCCGTCTGTCTGTCTGTGTGTGTGTGTGTTACACAACTGAGTGCACTTGTTAACGTTGAGGTAAGCAAATAATGAGGTGCGCCACAGGAGCTTTTAATGAACGAAAGCGATAATCGTTGTGAATTGCACTGCAATTAAGCGTGTCAAAGGAACAAGATTTCACTTTATAGAAATGATAGGGCAATGAAAATAAAGTATATAATCTATAGTACTTATTGAAAGCTTGAAGTAATATCGCATTGCTGCAAATCTTCAAAATATTGTAAAAGGACTTGCGCTTTTTAGTAATTAAAATTTAAAATTATTTCATAAGAAAATTATCAGATTGGTCTTATTTTTACACTGTTCTAAAGTCAAGCTAAAGTGTAATTATAATTGGGTGAATAAAGAAAAGCTTGGAAATATATCTATGTATTATATCTTGAACTAATTTAGTTGAAATCGGACTAAATTTGTTGAAAATAGTATAGAAATAATTTTTTGAGCCCAACACATTATTTTGTTAATCGAACATATTTTATAATATATATGTTCCATAGAAGAGC
Organism: Drosophila innubila; assembly: GCF_004354385.1. Lineage (NCBI taxonomy): Eukaryota > Metazoa > Arthropoda > Insecta > Diptera > Drosophilidae > Drosophila > Drosophila innubila. The sequence goes on from NW_022995380.1 coordinate 30,676,666, forward strand.
TTAATCAAAAATTATGTTTTTATATTTTTATTTTTCCTTTTTCATATAATTTTAACATTTTCATTTGCTAGTTCTTCACTTTATACTTTATACTGCTTCTTGCTCGGAGAGCCTATTCAACCTAACCAAACTTTTTCATAAACTTCTACAAAGGTATTAATTTTCGGCTTGTCGAAGCTAAAAGTTCTTTTGATTGAATTGAAACACGTTTTATGTTACTTATTTAAAGATTTGTATTTGTATTTCGATATGAAATGGAATTTAAATAAGCGAATATCCACCGTATCCGCCGTATCCACCATAGGGACGACCATAGTAACCGCTGCCGCCGTACATGCTGCCATATGGAGAGTACGGATAACGCATGCCAGCTCCATAGCTACCATATCCACCAATGCCTCCATAGCCACCATATCCCCCAATGCCTGCATAGCTACCATATCCACCATAGCCACCATATCCGCCGTATCCTCCGATGCCTCCCAGGCCTCCAATGCCTCCCAAGCCTCCAATAGCTCCCATGCCGCCAATGCCTGCTAAGCCAGCTCCGTAACCAGCTCCGTAACCACCGTAGCCGGCTCCGTAACCAGTTCCGTAACCAGTTCCGTAACCAGTTCCGTAGCCTCCGTAACCACCGTAACCACTGCCATATAGCGGATAGCCACCATAGCCAGCAACTTGTCGCGTTATGCGTGCTCCACTGTCATCCTTGAGCTCCTGTTGCTGCTCCTGTTGCTCCCGTTGCTCCGATTGCTCCTGCAACGGTTGTCCAACTGTTGCGTTGACGATTAACAGCGCATATAATCCAAATAAGGCGTAGTTCCGCATTATGTTGAGACTCCTTAAGCTGTTTACCTACAAATTGAATAGTTGCTCCTTAAACTCTTAAGTAGTTGTTGTCGTTGTCGTTGTTGTTGTCGTTGTTGTCGTTGCTATTGCTATTGTTATTTTGTGGTTGTACCCTCTGTGATGCCGTTTAGCCAACTGTGACCTGGCCAGGCAATGTTTTGGCCATTTATAGCCTTAGAACTTTGCGCATAAATGAGAAACTTTTGTTTCTTTACCTACAGTTTTGCTTGTTAGCGAAATGAGACGCTTATGTAAACGTCATAAAACAAACTATTTAAATATATACTATATGCGAGAAATGGAACAAAAAGACCAATTCATATCGCCAAAAACTGGCCAACAGTTTTACAGTTGGCAGCCAAATGCCAAATGACCAAGTTCATGAAATCGAAGCAGCTCAACCGATGAGCGAGAGGGGAATAAGTGGCAAGATGTCGACTTGTTAGACCCAGTAAGCAACAGGGGCTAATAAGTTTGTGGCATTGTATGTAACAGACGGATGAAGCATATAAATATATAATCTTGATCTTGAGCATCAGCAGCCGATTTGATTTTGGTATTTTCCTGAATATTATCAAAGATGTTCAATAAATGTAAAAAAAAATTAATAATGTATGATTTAATTTACATTATTTTTTTGCAATTTTGAAATGTCCATCTTCTTCTTCTATCTATTAAAAATATATTTAATAATCATACAAATATTATACAAAAATTAAAAAAAAAAGAAAACAAAAAAATGTCTCTACGCATTCAAAACATTTCTAAAGAATTCTTGTTTAGTTTAAAATATTTGTCTATTGCTTAAATATTTTTAAGCAGCAATCAAAACCAGGGACTGTAATCATTATAAGTTTTATTATAAAACTCAAGAAATAATCATTATTCTATGCTGGGAATAACACCGTAACCGGTATCGGAACTGTTAACCGAAACTAACCGTTTTTTTTTTAGTACCGAAATTAAAACCGTAACCGAAATTAATGCTCTAACAAGAACCAAAAACCGAAACGGTCGTACCGGTACGTTTGTGGTAAAGTGGCTAGGTCAAGAGTTGACCAACTTTCAACTGTCATAACTTGAACAAAACTGACCCGATTTTCAAGCGGAATGTCATTTTGATCATGGTTTGCCCTCTAAATTAATTCTGTATTCAAATTTAATTGATTTAGAAAATTTAATTATTTTCGACCAAGACTCGATTTCAATGCTAAGGGTCCCCCCTTTGAAATTTCGAAAATTCAAAATTTTAAATCTCAAGTTTTTACTTTTAATCAACTCCTTATATCGAAATTAGTATAAAACAACACTTTAAACTTGATTTTGAGACCTTTCATTTTTCTGTAAAAAATCATGTCAAAATTAAAAAAAATTTTGACTTGTAAAGTTGTTAGGTCAGAGGCTTGAGCAACTTTGAACTGTCATAACTTGGCCAAAACTGAACAGATTTTCAAGCGGAATGTCATTTTGATCCTGATTTGCCTTCTAAATTTATTCTGTTATCAAATTTTGTTAAATTCGTTCAAATCATATTATTCCTCTGGGTCAAGGTATTTACTTCAATTTATTTTACTTTTATTTTTTATTTATTAAAAGCGAGGCAAGATTTAAAAAAGTTCTTTAAAATTTTACTAAAGTAATATCCATAGATAAATGCAAGCACTATGAGCTAAATTTCAAGTTTTTGTCATGTTTAAATATTTGTAAGAAAACCGCTTAAATTTTGTTCAAATTCCGATGAGTCGACAATTTTATATTTTCATTAATTGCTAACCAAAAATTGTATTACGCATTTATTTATTTTATATATTTATTATATTATAATATATGTTTAATGGGTCTCTAACAGTCGAGCACACTTGTCGTTTGTATTGTTATCTCTTGTTTAAAGTGCTGAAACATTTCACTTTGCGCCAGGTAACTTCTCCCTGGGAATGAGGGAGTAGGAGGCGGGAAGGGGGGGGAGGGTATTGCGGTCAGGTAAGCGCTGCAAATGTGCTAATTTCATTTGAAGGTTAGTTATGCTATTGCCCAGGCCGAGACCCTTAAGGCCACAACGCCACACCGCACACGTCATAAGCATCAACTTTGGCTGCGTAAGTGTGAATTGCTGTTTGCTGTTCATTGTTGTTGTTGTTCTTGTTGTTGCTGTTGTTGTTGTTTGTCTATTTGCCAGTTTTGTTTGTTTGTTTGTTTGTCTTTGTTTGGTCGTTTTAGCTGTTTGTTTTGTAGGCGACCAGGACATTAATAATGTCCAATTTTGCATTTTGTGGCATGTCGCATGTGGCAAGTGCCACAATTTGGTCGCCTAAAAAATTCTAAAGCTTAAGTCCAAGTCAAACCGCATCAAATTTATTCATTTATGCAAAATGTTCATGTGGCTCCAAATGTCGCTTAGCCAAATTTAAACGTTTAAGCCAGTTCAAAAAGTGGGTCAATTAATGCCGTCAACATCGAAATTTGGGTTACACATCAGTCCAAAATACAGTCCAGCTTTCATAACTAGCGGTCACTGAATTAATTAACGCCTGTTTAATGAATTAAACAATCCAAATTCAGCATTAATTAATACGTAAAAACATTTTAAACTAAAGCATTATGAATTATGCAAATTTATTGGAGCTAATATAAATTTGAGCATAAATATCAAACAAAATTAAATGCTATAAACAAAAATGGTATAAATCATAATAACATTTTTTGAACGTTTTTATTAAATTTTAATGCAAAATAAATTATCGGAGGAAAAATATTTTTTTTATTAAATTAATTATATTTGATTGCAGAATGAAATAAGAATGCAAATCATAATCAAAATGACATTCCATTTGAAGATCGGTTGATTTGACAAAGTTATGACAAAGTTATGACAGATTGAAGTTTGTCAGACTATGAATCAAGCAACTTTTAAAGTCAAAATTTTTGTCAGATTTTACATTAATTTTTACAGAAAAATGAAAGGTCTCAGAATCAAGTTTAAAGTGTTGTTTTATACTAATTACGATATAAGGAGTTGATTAAAAGTGAAAACTTGAAATTTAAAATTTTGAATTTTCAAAATTTCAAAGGGGGGACCCTATGCTCTGAAATCGAAACCAAGATCTAGAGGGGAAAATATTTTTTTTTAAATAAATTAAATTTGAATGTAGAATGAAATTGGAGGTCAAATCATGATCAAAATGACATTCCGCTTGAAAATCTGTTTAGTTTTGCCAAAGTTATGACAGTTCGAAGTTGCTCAAGCCTCTGACCTGGCAACTTACACCTGAAAATATATCGGAACCGAGTTTCGGAGTAAAAAAAATTTGTTTCTGAAAAATTAATAAAATTAGAATGCAGAATAAATTTAAAGACCAATATCACATTAAAATTCTATATTTTTATTAAATTTTGATTGTTTTCCTACATACAAATGAAACGCTTCAGATTTTGCTGATTAAGAGTAATACATAAATTAACCGAAATATAAAAATAAAATATATAAATATAATTTGGTGCAATTCATCTAAAATATTACTCATACGCTAAGTTGTCCATTCAATAACATTTATGTTTTACGTCTTCGACAATAAGTGGAAGCATTGACAGCGTTGCTTTCAAACATTTTAAGCGTAAAAAAAGCAAATACAATGCCGACAACAATTAAACTTAGTGAACAACTGAGAAATGCTTTGTCTGCAGTTGCCGGGGTTGTCGAACCTCGACTTGAAACCGGTTTCCCATTGTTTTTGGAGCTTTAAAATTCCATGCAAGATATTTACAATTAAGTTTATTAAATGTACATTTTTCAATTATTTTAATTGTATTGCGCTTCGAATTATACGCTCCGGTTTAATATATAAATAATATATTTTATGGTCAGCCACTTGACCAGCTGCCCTTGGTAGTTGTTATCCTGAGACAGCTGAACAGTAGAAGGGGGGAGGGGGAATTGGGGGCTGTCTTGTTGGCCAATAAGTTTCCGTTATTATTATAGACCATGCAATTGTTGTTGTTTGCGTTTAGTTAGACAGTTAATACAAAACTCTCGCTCTCCCACTCGACACAGCGTATCAATTTCATTTTTTGGGGAGTCGAGTGTCGAAAGTTTATCCATCCCTAAACCAGGGCACTTCTAGTTTTATGGCTTGCCAGCGCTTAGCCAGAGTGTTTGGCGAAAATTCATATAAATTGGCTGCTCGGCGAAAGCTGCTCAAACTTTTGTGGCCATTAGAACTTGGCCAAAAAGCAACTGAAGCTGCTGTTATCGATTGATTGCGACTAGAAGTGAAGATTTTCATTATTTACAAACATATATTTAATATATTTACTGAATTTAAGACAATTACTTTCGGCCCTTTCAAGTGGCCAGCAAAACAATTTAATAAATGTTGCTATTTACGCGTATAACAAAAGAAATGAATTGCCGTCCTCAGAGCCAGTTAATAGCTTCAAGTAGCCGTATGTCGATAAAGATTAAACGCCAGCTATAAAATTTCGTTTTTTGACAAGCCGATAGCATTGTTAAAAAATTAACTTGGCTTTAAATTTACGCCTTTTGTGTTATGCCTTGACCCATCACACCCCCTCAAACACCCGGTCACGCCCACAATTGGCCAAAGTTTTGAGCTTTCTTTAAGAGGGGGCAAAAAATAAAGTAGGGAAAAAAAGAGGGAAATGCTTTTATATCGAATGCGAAGGCATCTCTTTGAATACACTCGCAGGCAGCTGCTTTAGAAGCTACATTTTCTGCAAGTTTTTCAACGAAGTAAAAACACAAGTAAGAACGCTACAGTTGAGCTGCTCGACTCTTAGATGCCCAGTATCTTAATTAAAAAAAAAATAATCCATTCAATCCTGAAATAAAACAAAACAAAAAAAATACGCGAACAAATATATTAAAATAAATATTTTAAACAGCAAATTAAAATAAAATATATAGTTAATTATAGAAAAAGCAAAAAATACAAGAAAATACCAAAGATTATAACCTATACAAAATATATGACATTATAAAATTGTTGTTAAAATTTATTTTAAAAAATGAAAATTATATAAGCATATTGAATTGTTGCTAAAAATTAAGTAAATATTTTATTGCAAATTTTAAATTTTTTTTAATTTGCTCTCCAAATTTTTGCAATAATTGCAGATTAATCAATTACAAAATCTTAAAAATAAATATATATATAAATTAATATATATTTATTTTTAAGATTAAGAATTTAGAAACAAATATTATAATTGTGGTACATATGTGATAACGTTATATCACAAAATATTATTATTTTTGCAATATTGGCTAATAAAAATAAAAATTACTACAAAAGTTAAAATAATAATGATTACGACAAATAAAAAATAAATAAGAATATTTAAATATTGTGCTATTAAGCTGTAAAATAAATTTAAGTTTTTAATTGAATAATTTTCTTGATGAATTTTAATATTTTTTTAATTTGTTTTTTAACAATTTCCACCACATCAATTTTCACCAATAAATTAACATAAATAAGGAAAAAATAAAAATACTTTAATAATTAAAATAAAAAGCAAAACAATTAAAAACATTATTATGATTATGACACTTAAAAAATCATAAAGAACATGATAGAATTATTGTCACCAAATTAAGTTGCTTTAACATTTTTTGTAGTCACTGATATTTAAGTGTTGAAATAGACAGACACTGACACAAATCTAGAAGCCTTTAGCTCGTTTGGCTGCTGGGCTAAAAATATTTGAAATACTGTTGAAAAAAAATTCTTGAGCGACATTAAAAAGTTTATAACAAAGCCATAAATAGCCGGGCCAAAAAGGGTGTTGGAGCGTGGCCTTCGTTGCCTTTTTTCCTTTGCTTTCCTTTCGTTGCCTTTGCTTTTCTTTCCTTTCTTGTCGATTCGTAACGTTTCCTTTGCTTTACTTTAGTTCGCCTTACTTTATTTAGACTTGTTATTTCTTATCGAATGCGTGTCCCAATAAATCTAGAGCACCTCGTGTCCTGGCAACGCCCAGGACGAAAGCCAGCTGCTGGGATGCTCGCAACGGCTTAGGCTTGTTTGACCAAAATGCTTTTTGGCCAAGAAGCAGCAGCTGATTGATTTGTTATTGAAAATATTAGGCCTGATCAGCTCAAACTGGAGACAGGAGGGATGGGGGCGTGGCAGATACGTGCTGTTGGATACGCTTGAAACTTTTATAACTTTATGAGGGCGTTGTAATTTGATATCGCAAAGTTTTTTATTGCCTTTTATAGGCTTATAATTTGGCCGCGATGCTGTTGTAGCGACAACACATAGCAGCAGAGTGAAAGAGACGGGCAGAGAGAGCGGGAGAGAGTGTGTGGGAATGTGGCTAAGTGGCTGCGGCTCACAGGGCGTATGCTTGATGTGGCAGCTTTTTGTTTACACGTTATTTATGGCTTATAAATACGAGTACAAGTGCGATTTGCGACTTTGCCTAACAACAACAACAACAACAACTCACATGTGGCAATCTGCTAATGAGCATTAGAATTGGCATAATGCTGACAATGAAATTACGTATACGCTACGTACGATTACGAGCATCTAATAGGATTAGCGGTCTATGTGCTTTTTGCAACTTGCTCTTGTTACCAAGCTTGACATAATTAGCAACGACTCCAACTCCAACTCTGACTCTGAATCAGACTCAGAATCCAGCGAACAGGTTAGTTTTGTCATGCGGCAACATTTTTTTTCTTTCTGATGGAACTGCAGTTGGGCTACACAGAGAAAAAAAAATAATAATCAAAAATGTCACAGATTTCATATCAGTTTAACTATTTTCCAATTTTTAAATCAACAAAATAATAGTCCGAAATTGAGCAGACTTTTATGGTTACATTTTAATTACATTTAATTGTTTTAGTTGTGGCATTTAGTAAACAAATGTTGAATAATTTTAAAATTTTTAAATTTCCCCAGACTTATCTTCTTTTAATATTTAAATTTAATTTTTTTTATCATTTTAGTTTTAATTTGAAATTTTATTTTTTAATTTATGAACATTTTTCATACATTTTTTTTTAAATTATAAATTTAAATTAGTTAAATTAAATTAGAAAAAATAGAAATAAAATATTAAACATTTTTCATACTTTTTTTTTAATTTTAAATTTAAACTAGTTAAATTAAATTAAAAAAAATATAAATAAAATATTGAACATTTTTCATACTTTTTTTTTAAATTTAAAATTTGAATTAGTTAAATTAAATTGTAAAAAATATAAATAAAATATTGAACATTTTTCATACTTTTTTTTTAAATTTAAAATTTGAATTAGTTAAATTAAATTGTAAAAAATATAAATAAAATATTTTCTGCAGAAATATTTTTTATTAATATAATTTTTGGCGCCCATTGAACTGCTTGAAATTTCAAAGTTACAAATTTATTATGATTGACTTATATATTTTTAGCAAACATTTTTAGAAACTACATTTAATCTATATTATTAAGTGAAATAAGAAAATAATATATCTAATGCAATAACTTAAAAGTTTCTTTTGCTTTTTAAAGGTTTAAATTAAATATATAAAATAAATTTAAATTTTAATTTGAAATAAATATGATTTAACTTTTAGCTAAATACGAGTTAATATTTTTAGTTTTGATTGTTTGCCACTTTGGTTTTACTATATTCATTTTATTTGGACATTTTTATGTTTTTCAGTAAAATTACGGATTTTTTTTGTTGATTTTAAAATTAATAATGAAATTTTGGAAATATTGATTTTCTTCAGCGCATTCTTTTCTAACAGTGTAGAGTTGTGGGTGCACAAAGAAACCAGAATAAGCTTGGGGGCATTTTGTGGGGAAGGACGGATTTTTCTTGGCCATTTGATTATGCTCAGAAAATTTAATTGCTCGAAAGGGTCAGTAGCTCGTTAAGAATTAACTGACATGCTGCTGGTTGCCGCTCTCTCTCTCCCGCTCTCTCTCCCGCTCTCTCTCGCTATCTAGGTTTTTTTCCTTATCGAGTTATATAAAGACTTGTTTGCATCGTTATGGCCAGTGTTGGTTTAAACCTAGTCAAGGGCAATGCGCGTTGTTTTCTACATGTATCTAATAGTGCTAAGTGCTCTGCTGTCCATGTTGGCAATGGCAACAGCTTTTGGAATCCGCAGCAGGCCGAGAACGGAAATGAGTCAACTGACTATGGCGGATTTAAATCAGGAGCAGAAGCAGGAGCCGGAGAATCCGGCTGTACGCTTCGCCAGGCAGTTGGGTTTCGCCAGACACTTTGACTTGGGAAGATTTGGCTCAGGCGCCGGAATTTTAGGCGGACTGCTTGGCGGAGGATTGAGCGGAGGATTGGGCGGAGCACTTCATGGAAGGTTTGAGGAAAGACGCGGCGGTGAAGAAGGCATTGGAGGAGTCCTTGGAGGCATTCGTCGATTTCTTGGCAGACCAAATTTGGTCAGGCCTGATTTCTTACAGCAGTCCCTTAGATTTTTTGGCTAAATGTTATTAATTTAAAGCAACGACTGTAATTGTTAATAATTTTAATCAAAAATTTGAAAAGCAATAAATATTTACCAATTTTTGTATTATATATCGCTAAATTTGTATTTCAAAACAATATAATAAAACTATTTTAAAACCAAATTTATTAAGTTATGTAGAAAAATTTTTACAGAATTCATTTAAAGAAAGTTTCATGTTAAAATCGCTAAATTTGTATTTAAAAATTACAATATATTAAAACTATTTTACAGCCAAATTTTTTAAGTTATGAAGAGAAAATTTTACACAATTCATTTAAAGAGAGTTTCATGTTAAAATCGCTAAATTTGTATTTAAAAATTACAATATATTAAAACTATTTTACAGCCAAATTTATTAAGTTATGAAGAGAAAATTTTACAGAATTCATTTAAAGAGAGTTTCATCTTAAAAATTATTTTCTACATTAAATTTTGTTTAATTTTGGCAAAGTTGTAAGAGTTTAAGCTTTAAAGTCTGACTAGAAAAGACCATTAATAATATTGAAAACAATTTAATTTTGAGCAAAGAAAATTTAATTGATGTAGTTTTAATTTTGAAAACAATCAAGAATCAAAACCATTTTTTTTTTGTAGCTATCAGATAAATTATGAGGTTTTTAAAAAGAAACTTCACATAAAGACCTTAAGTACAAAGTAATTGTTATGGCATGTTAATATATTTTTTTAAAAATTGTTATATGAATATTTGTACAACTATTAAAGCGGAGTTGCATAATAGAATTACATGCATGTTGAGCGCATTAACTTTAATTGAAAACTATTTTTAATTAATAAAATGTCAACACTTGACCCCACATAATTACAAGTAGGCATTAAATTGTTATTATTTATTTTTTTTAACTGGCTTACATCAGCAGCGGCAACAACAACAACATAAGCGGCGGTAACAATTACATTATAAAATGCAGAACAAACAAATAAAGCGCAGTTGAACAACAGCCAGGGGAATTAAAAAAAATACATATTCATACAAATGAAATATCAAACCACAAAAAAGGGTTAATTGACCAACAAATAACTTAATTAAATCAAATGAAAATTAAATAATTCAATTTATAATGAGCTGGCAACTGTGTTGACCTTGTTGAAATTATTAACAACAACATTGTTACTGAGCGTTTACAGCTTGTCAGTCAAATGTGACCGATAGGGTCAAAAGTTTTAACTGATACAGTCTCAAAAATATTACTCAAAACTTAAAGCAATTGTTATCAGAACAAGAAACCTAAAATTAAATCAAAACCTCAAGCTATAAATTTATTAATAATAAATTAAAGCAACTTCGATACGTTTATAAATTGAAATAAATTTTTTTTATATATATATATATTGCACTTTCAGTATTAAAAAATATTAAATAAATTTAATATTAATAAACAAGCAACAAGAACAATAAGTATGCCACTCGAAAATAATAGAAACAAAAGCGACAATAACAACAAACTTGAAAATGCAATTGAAAATTGTGAAAATGAAATATTGAATTCAAACTGTAGCTACCTAAAGCATTGTTGCATTGTTGTTGTTTCTCTTGATGTTCGTGCAGCTATTGTATTAATTGATTAAAAGAAATACAAAAAAATTGTTCGAAAAAATAAATAAATAATTGCAACAACTACTTAAAACAACAACAAGCAAATGGAAACCATTAACAGCTTAAAAATATTTAATTACCAGCCTCTGAACGCGCCCCAAAAAATTATTGGAGGTACAAATGGGTCGAACAGCGGCTACAGGGGGGTTTGGTTTGGCCAAAAGGGGGTTGGGAATTCGAAGGGGTTCGCGGACCTGCCACCAAATTGCAATTAATCTTCTTTTAACAGCAAACTTTTGATCCGCTTTATTTGCATTTCACTGTGGCGTAAACACAAACAGAAAATGGAAACGGCAACAGCAACAACAACAACAATAACAACAACAACCACAACCACAGCAACAACAACAGCGAAAGGGAAAATAACGAAAATGCTTGTCATAAAAATTTATCAAGGGTTAAAAATTATGTTACGCGTTTCATTTTGGTGGCTGTGAAATGATTTATGCAAAATCTGTGCCCTAACCAACAACAACAACAACAACAGCAATAACAAAAAAATTACAAAAAAAAAATATGAATATAAATTGTGCAATTTCATGTTTTTTTCTTTCTTTTTCGGTTGCTCAACTTTTTATGTCCAGCAAATTAATTTAAAGCTGTCTTATAATAACAACAACAAGCATTATTTATAATCTTACATTGAACTTCGCTTAGGGGGAGTGATTTTTAGCCGTTTCTCTATAAGAACTTTGACAATTAGAGCTAACAATATAAAAATTAAGAAAATAAAAAAATTTAAAATAGAAAATCAATATATTCCTCAGTATAGTATATTCTCAAAATTTCCTATGTTCTTACTTGTTACCTTTCCAGAAATCCCTGTCCTTACTAAATTCTAATTATATCTTTTACTATTTATTAGAATTTTTTTTTCCAATTTTTGAAATTGTTTTTATTTTAAGTTATCATTTTTATACTCGTTACTTTAAAAATAAGTAAAAGGGTATATTGTGTTTGTTGGCATGTATGTAGCAGTGAGAAGGAGGCATCTCCGACCCCATAAAGTATATATATTCTTGATCAGCATCGACAGCCGAGTCAATATAGCCATGTGTGTCTGTCTGTTTGTCCGTCTGTCTGTTTGTCCGTCCGTCTAAGCGCCTGGATCTCAGAGACTATAAGAGATAGAGATACCAAATTTGGCACACAGATTTCTTTAGACCCCCACCACACCCACAGTTTATAAGATAATACAGTTTTAATGGTAATTAACGTTATCAGTTAATATTATCTATAACGTCACTAAACCGCAGTAGGATCTGACAAGTAGAACGGGAGTAATAGCTAACCAAAGTTATTAATAAAGTTATTATTTTAATACAATCACCTAAAAGTATGCAGTAGTTTTTATTAGGTAGTAAATTCTTTAAACTACTTTTATATATATTGAAATAAGTAACGGGTATTTTTAGCCAATAATAATTTTCTTATACCCAAAATAGCCCGGATAGTAGCCAGTGTTGCCGTAGCTGTAGTAGTATGGTGAACTGTAGTAGCCATAGCCAGGATAACCCCAGCTATAGCCACCGCCAATCCAGGCAGGACCAGCTCCAACTCCAAACACGAAAGAACGCGCTTTGCGAACTCCCTTCTCTGTCTCCGTCTCCATCTCCGTTTCCATCTCCATCGCCGGATTGCCGCCAATTTCCTGCTCCAATGACAGCAGATCCGTTTGAGCAACGCCAACTGGTGCCACATCCTTGTCAACAGCTTCAGTCAAGTGCTTCAGAGGCAGCAGCAACATCAGTGGCAACAACGTTGCCAGCGGCATGAACATTCCATGCATATTTAAATAATAATACGCGACTTTTTCGCCGGTTGGAAAATATGGTTTTTCAATTTATTTCAATTGTAGGCCACGACGACATTAACTCGGCCAATTCGCTGCTTAACGCACGCTCGACTGTCAGACAAGAGACCAAAAATATTTCATATTTATATGTGGAGTCAACGCAATTTGTTTCAATCAAAATTATAAAAAAAAAAGCATCACAGAAACACAATTGTGTGCTAACTAATATTAAATGCAATTAAATGCGAACGCAATAAATGTAATTACTAGAATTCTAAACGAAGCTTTGATGCTCTAACTAACAAAATATTAAACGTTAAAAAATAAAATAATAACTACAATAAATATGTAGTTATTATAAAATAACATGTGATATAAATAAAATAAAATAAAATAAAATAAAATAAAATAAAAAAAAATAAAATTAAATTAAATAAAATAAATTAAAATAAAATAAAAAAAAATAAAAAAAATAAATTAAAATAAACATATTTAAAGCATTTAAGATATTTATCTTATTTATTTCATAAAATTTTTAAAAACATATTAACAGCGCTTAAGATATTCCTCTTTTATATTTCTTAGTTAAGACTTTGAAATTAATTATTAAATATCTTTGTCAATAAATGAATAAAGAAATGACTTAAAATAAATATTAAGCAACTTGAAGCACTTTTTTTTTCTTCTTTTTCTTTTTCATATGACGTATTGTAAATGGCGTTTATTTGATTAACATCATGTTAAATTGAATCTAGTTATTTTTTAAACTCAGGTTTTATATATAATTATATAAGTCACAGGTCAGCAATTTATAAATTCATTATTGCTATATTTAAGTGTTCAAAAAAGTATTGAGCTATTTTCATAACAATAAAAAATCATAAATAGCTTAAAATGAAATCATAAAATTTTAAAATAATTTATAAAAATTTTGCGCTTTTTTTTTCTTTATTTTTTTTCAGCTTTTTGTAGCATTATTTTTTGTTAAGCAATTGTAGCTTGTTTGCTTAAATATAGAAAAAATGTATAGACAACAAATTTACTAAGCCATGGCCAACATGTTTGTTGTCTATACACACGACTGCACATAATAAAACATTACAGAAATTACGCATACGCAACGTGGTGTCGTTTGCTCGTCGGTTGCCAATTGACACATTTGATGTTCAAATATGCGTAAATAACAATTATTGTAATTTCTTTTTTTTTTGGGAGACAAAGAGGGAAGGCTGAACCTTGAACTTGAATGACAGTGTCAAGTGGCAGCTGCGACATTGGCGACATTGGCGACATTGGCGACATTGGCGACAAGGCGACATTGGCAACAATGTGTGCCGATGTGTCAACGGTTTTGATTGCGTTGCATGATTTGCAAGAAAAATGAAGACAATAGTCGAGCTTTTTTACACTTGCCACTCGACGTCATGTCAATGTTGCAAGCAACAGTGGCAACAACAACAGCAACAACAACAGCAATTTGCGCTGTCAGCGCGTCACGCGATTTACTGGATTGAACAAGCATGAAATGAATATATTTGTCATACTCGTAAAGCAAAGTTATGATGCCGACATTGTCGCGTCGAGTTCCTTTTCCCCATTAGCGAGTGGAAACAAGAAAAAAAAATACCCTAACAACCAGTCGAGACGGTAAATTGGTTTAGTACTAGTTATGTAAATCCCAACTTGGAATTGAGCTTTAAATTGAAATGTAAAATCAGCAAAAATAATATATCGAGTTGCCGATATATCGGTAAATACTATATGTAAAGTCCTGTCACATAGTTAAATCGCCAGTTTAAGAAAAAGCTCTTTGTCCTGTCTCACTCACTGACTGAACATTGTGAAGACCAAACTATAAGATCCAGAAAGTTGAAATTTGCACACAACGTAGCTAAAACGATTTGACGCTGCAAATAGGCGCTTTTTTGGCAAAACTCGACCTGTCAGTTCATTCGATTTAATTAAATCGATAGGCATATAAAAATAAGAGTTAAAGTGCATAAAAATGGATAAACATCGATACATCGATGTATTTTGTACATCACTATTTAGAGTATTTGCGTTTAAATTCTATTTGCGAATTCGTAATCGAATTCATTTCATTTCTTTGCGTTACTTTCTTTTCGATAACAAACAAGAAACTGTGAACATTACAAACTTTAGCGACTTTTGTTTCTGTGTGTGTGTGTGTGTGTGTGTGTGTGTGTCAACAAATGGCTCGAATGAAATTTATAAGTAAAGTTAACCAAAAGTGCAGTGGCGTAAGTTGATAAGGGTTCGTAGGCAACTCGTCCAACTCTCTGATGGCCAAACAAAGATATGACCCATCTTGCCTTAGTTGCGGTCTCTCAGCTTCCCAAAAAAACCCAGCGACAGAATGAGAGAGAGAGTGAGGGAGAGAGAGGGAGAAGGAGGCCAATAAGCCAAAGTAAACAAGACAAATGTATTCATTTCGAGCAAGTTTGAGTTAACTTCAGTCGAGAGTTGAGTTCAGTTAATTAAATGTTATGCCACAAGCCAAGCATATATATATATATATCCAACTCAAACATAAACTATATTGTCTATAGCTGCGGTTAGCCAAAGCATGAAAGCAAAAGTCAGTTTATTGAAAAATTAATTTATTTATTCAACAGTTTCTAATTTTACAATTTACTATCTCTAATTGACTCTCAAAAAGGTGAAATAATTATTTGCATTCCTTAAGTGAATTATGCAAAATAATCTGAGACAGCAATTAAGAAAAGAAATTTGATTTATGTCTGCTAGAAAAACTATTAATATGTCTGTTCTCATACACATGAACATTTTTAAATTCCAAAGTGCTGAGTGCTTGTTATTAAATCATAAATATAATTAATTTCTGTTTGCCTATTAAACATATCACATAATAACACAATGTCATATTTGTTGCATATTTGTGCGCTTTATTAAAATCGCATTGTTTTTTGCTGATGACAGCAAATAATAATAATAATAATAATAAGAACAATAAAGAAATGAATGGAATAATAAACAAACAACAAACTGCGCGAATAATGACAAAACTTTTTTTTTGTATAAATACTTATATAGCAACTTTGACATTTTATGGGAGAAAAATTGTGTTTGATTAAGGGGAGTATAACAGTTATTATTTACGCAGAAGTTGACAAACTGCCCTCTTACCCCCACCCCCATTTTAGCCTCAGCTGCGTGACAGCAAATTTTTATTTAATTAATGTTAATTTGCGCTCGAAACGCAGCCAAGTGCGAAAGCATTTTATATGTGATTTATATGGAAATATGTATACACTTAGTCAAGAAAGTGCTCTGACGAAATAAATAGAGCCAATAAATAAATATATAAATACATACATAAAAATTGTTAAGCTTGATTATAAATATTTTATTAGTTTTAAAAATCGTTAAAATGGTTGATTTTTATAATTTTTGTATAAAAAAATAAGAAATAATAAAAAAATCCATAAAATACAATATAAATACATTTTTCAACTCAAAATCATCAATTATTTTAGAACTATGGTTTCTTTATTGAAAATATCTTAGAATTTAACGTAGATTAAGTAATTGTTTAGCCATTTTTCAAATATTTTGAGTACATGCAAGTCGTTGTATATTTTTGATTTTATCAAAACACTTTCTTTACTTACTGTATATATTTATTTATATTTATATTATCTACAATCTTTAACGCTTTAAGCCAAGTCATCATTAACGCCTAAATAAAACAAGTTGACCGCATTTGAACCTCTTTTTTCCTCTTTTTTCCTATAGTCCATGTTGCAGTTTGTGTAAGAAAAAGTTACTTTTTTTTTCAATTTGATATCGCTTAATTATTATTACAGTTGTTGTTGTTATGACAAGGCACTTAATGTTGTCATTGTCAGTGTCTCACCGTCTCACTGTCACTGTCAATAACTTCGATGACTGTTGTTGTTATTACATTGGGACTTTCCCATTAATGATACATTTTTATGATTTTTTTATGGCAATAAAGCAAGGAATTTTGTTTGGCCAAAGCCGCTTGCATTGATTTTTTTGTTTTTGAGGTCTTAGCCTGCTGTGCCGTGTTTCAAGTCGATTCGTGCCACCGAAAACAAATGACAAAGTAATCAGCTTGCTGCAAAAAGTCAAAAAAGAAAATTGTAGAGGGAAAGAAAAGCTTGGCAACGTGCGGCAGCTTTAAAATTTGTGCACTCAGCACACACATAAACACATATATCTATATATCTAACCAAGTGTGTACACTGATAGAAAAAATGTTCTTAAATCAAGATTTTGGTTTCAGAACTAAGATTTTTGATCTAAAAAATGCGTCGAGAACATAAAATTCTTAAATTAAGAAAACTCATCTTGATTTTAAGAACATTTTAAAATAAGACCAAGTTCTTCTTCTTCTTAAAATACGAATAAATGTTTTTAAAATAAAAATTAAAAAATAAAATAAATTAAAAATTATTTTTTATATAAATAAATTTTTTAATTTTTAAATTTTGATTTATTTGAATTTTATTGTGTTTTAGAAATTTTGTAATTGTTATTCTAATTTGTTACGAGTGGGATTCGAACCGCGGCTAGCTGATTCACAACTGATATTTGTTTAATACGAATTAGTACCTATTTATACTCTCCTAACAACCTCAGATTTTTTTTCCTATATTAAGATTTCAAGATTTTTTAGATTAATAATCTTAGTTTTATTAATTTGGTCTTATTTTAATCTTATTTTAAAAACAAAATTTATAAGATGAGTATTCTTGATTTTAGAAGTTGGTCTTTTTTTCAGTGTATAGTATAGGGTGCTCTATGTGGAGCTAAACCCGCACACAGTTGGGGCAACTTAACTCTTGAACACATGCCGCCAGCAGGCACATGGCGTTGAAACTTTTGTGACGACTACAATGAAGACGACGACAGAAACTTGCAACACACACACACACACACACAGTGCCAGAAAAGTCCAGACAAATTTAAAACAATGGGAGCCAAAAGCGAAAGCCATTAGCTTGAAACAGCTATAACGATATGAGAATTTGTATAACAAATGGCAAATAAATTTAAATTTAATTTTCACATATTAAACACTATGATTTTCGAAATCTTAAAATTGTGCAATTAGTTTGCAAAAAATATGTATTAACTTAAATACAACTGCTTCAATTATTATATTAAATTATAATTATAATTAATTATATTATATATTTAAAATCTTGATATACATATTTCTAATATTTTTATACATATTTAAACTTAATCAAATGTTGATAGATTAAAATACACTTGAACTTAGTATTAAAAATGTCAGACTTAAATTTAATTGGAAAAACATGCACAAAAAAGATCAATAAAAACTTCGATTCCATGCTTCTTCAACTTCCCAACTGGAAAAATTATGAATAAATTATAATTAATTGAATAATTCATAAAAGCATAAAATGTTTATGAATATACGATATAGTATATAGTGAAAGTCACATTTAAACGCCATTAAAAAAAGATTCATCAAATATAATACGCAAAGTCAATCCATTAATCCCCTCTGCTATATTTATTTGTTATTATTTATATACAATTTTAAAAAAAATTTAATTTAAGTCCAAAATTCAGTCAGTAAAATTTTTTTTATAAAGATTCATCATAAATAATATGTATCATAAATTCATCAATTTAAAGCGTTTGCTGTTTTTCTCTACTGTTTAATTAATTTGTTAATAAGTTGTTGTTGAAAGTTGCTAGTAAATGCATAAATTTAATAAATATTTTATCAAATTAAAGAAACATCAATAGTTTATAAATATTTGTAGAGTTAAGAAAAATCATAATTAAAATCAATTCAATTTGTCATCAATTTCTGGCCTTGTCACCCATTGTACAATGACCCTTCACAATGTTGTGTAATTAGCCATATTGAATGCTTTTGGCCATAGAAATACACAAAAGAAAATTCCCAAACAAGTTTGTTTGCTGCGCTTAGCTCTCTGACTGTTGGAGAATTTTCCAAGTTGTCAAATTTAACGTTGCAACTTGCCACATGCCCCCTTCCCCCCCCCCCCCCCACGCTCTCTAGGAAGTATGTATAGACCACAAGCTGCCACAGTTTGTCGGGTTTTTTCGTTTGGGGTCAGGCACAACTGGTCAGCAGTTTAGTTGCCACATTTACAGCCCACTCGATACATTTGTGCTACGTGACTGGTCACACTGTTTTCTGTTTTCGGAGCAGGTCGATTTGTTAACTCCCTTGGGTTATGCGTGATGATACCCATAACCAGAAACTGCACTGAAAGAAAAGGTCAACTTCTAAAATCAAGAACATTCATCTTATATATATATTTTTATTCTTCAAACAACTCCATTTTAAGTAAATATTACTAATACTAAGAATATTATTCTAAAAAATCAATACAAGGATATAATATAAAAATATAAATCTTAAATTGTTAGGAAATTATAAATATGTTCTATTAAATAGAAAAAAGTATAAAAAAAAAAAATTATAATTAAAAAATTTTTTTATTTTTTGACTAAAATTTTAAAAACATTTATTCTTATCATAAGAACTTAATATTATTTGAAATGTTCTTCAAAACCAAGATGTGCTTTCTTTAAGAATTATTTGTTCTCAATGCATTTTTAGATATAGATTTTAGAAAATTTGTTTTAACAGTGTAGAACTAAAACTAAATCGAAATCGCATCGCAAAATGTGCAATTTTGTTGCCCCAAAAATTGATTTGGCTTAATTTGCGCAAATTTTAAATCGACTAAACAAACAGGATAAAGTCGGTGTGTGGTTTATGTGTCTGTATGTGTGTGTAGATGTGTTTGTGTGTGTGTAACACACAAATAGTTTTGGCGGCTGACAGAGCATCCCTGGGGCGCATTTAGAGCCCTTAAAATGGCATTTTAAATATTTGCACAGCACACGCAAAAAGTATGCGCACCCGAATATTGCTCATTATGAATGTTAAATACCAAAGAGTGGGTAAATATATATATATATGTAGATGTGTGTGTGTCTAAGTAAATATATGCATAATTATATGCATAGTTAAGTTTGCTATTTGTATTAATGATGATGCCCAACAAATGCGCAAAAACTAATAGAAAACTTCTTTAATATGGCCAAAAACATCAAAACTACTTAAAAAGTTTGACAAGCTTAAATGTGGCTAAGGTAAGTTAGCCTTCCCTTCTCTTCTCCCTCTAACCACTCCTTTTATTAGACTGTTCGCAAAGCAAATAGCTAAATGAGATTGGGAATGGGAATGGGAATGGGAATTCAAGAAACTAAAGCAAATATGCAACAACAAGCAAATCCCTTGATGAGTTATTAAATCATTTTAAGCCACTTACAACTAAAAACAAATTGAAATATCACGCAATACCTTTGAGAGCAGTCTTGGCCTCCACGCCTTGTAGTTGTTGTTGTTGTTGTTACTCTTGCCATTGGTAGTTGTTGCTGTTTGTAACAGGCCAAAAACGTAACAACTTAATAACGTACTAAGCCTCAACACACAAATATGAATAGCAAGCAACTTGCCAGGAATTCCTCGCTTGGCAGCATTGCCATTTTTGCTCTCACCTCAGCGAAGAAAGAGACAGGCAGAGACGAAAGAATGCTCGACTTTAAGATGCCGAGCAGCCTTGGAAAGACTTGTGAAAATATAAATTATGAAAAAATAAATGAAAAATAAAACATATAATATATTTACCGAAAAAAAAAAATATACATTCAAGATATAAAATGAAAATGGAAATTATAAAAAATAGTATAACGTATAATAAAATTTTATAATAGAAGAGCAACAAAATATATAATATTTGGGGGCTTCAACAAACCTAAAATTATTTTCTTAGCTAATTTCTAACAAAATATCAAAAGAAATATTTTTTTATATGATACATAGAATCAGAAACAATTAAATTTTTTAATTAGATTTATTTATTTATCTTTAGAGTTTTTGAAACAACCGCTCGAAATGTCGTCATTCGTGAAGTGTCAGAGATTTAGTTTTTCTAAACATATTTTCAAAGTCAATAAATTCGGCTACCTCTAACTTAGTTCCAGTTTTATTCAAATTCTTATGCCTAAGAATATTTGATATAATTAACAAATTCATAAAAAATATAAGAAGTTTTTATTCAATTTAATATAATATAATATAATTTTTAGCAAAATATCATAACAAATATTTATTTTTATGACACATAGAATCAGAAACAATTATTGTTTTCAATTATATTAACTTATTTTGACTTTCAGAAATCTCTAGAGTTTTTGAAGAGAATTGCTTTTAAAAACAACCGTTCGAAATGTCGATATTTATTAAGTGTCAGAGATTTTGTTTTTCTAAATAATTATTTTCAAATTAAAAAAAAATCAGCTGCTTACATAGTTCTAGTTTCAATAAAATTTTTATGCTTAAGAATGTTTTCTATTATTTACAAATTCATAAAAAATATAACAAAAATGTTATTAAATTATAATATAATATAATATAATTTAATATAATTAAAAAAAATTTTACATTTTGTTAAATCCCTCAAATTTTTTTTTTGACATTTGAATGTATTGGTTGCTTGTTTTCAGGAACACCAACAATTGTTAGAGATTTGTAGAACAGCTCTGATTGAGTATTTTTTTTTTACCAAACGAAAGAAAAACCAAAATTTTATTTTAATTATTTATTATTATTATAGGAACGTTTTTTTTCTCAACAGAAACTAAATATTACCAAAAAATAAATATAATTTTTATAAGTTCATGACAAAAAAAGTTTTTTAAATATTTTTTTAAATGAAAATGAAAAAAATATAATTTTGGGGTACCATAAAAAAATATATTTTAATAATGTGTGCCGTTTGTTAACATATTGAAATTAAATTTTGAGCAAACATGCCAAAAAATGGCACAGTTTCAGTATGCCAAGTCTTGAGGCTATTTTTTATCTATTTAAAATCAGACATTGTCACAAATCTATAAGCCCTGTTAACCCTTTGGTTACTGGGCTAATGGCAGAAAGAGTGTGAGAGTAAGGAAATACCACGCTAATAACTTTTAAGCTGCGCCCGAAAAAAGTTTTTTGCTGCTGCTGCTTCTGCTGCTTGCTGCCTACCACATGCCACACGCCACATGCCGCATGCCACATCTGCCTACCTTTGGCTGCGGCTTCTTCGTGCCTGACGACACAACTTCCGCTTTGGCCCCATTTGCCATTCATTATACCCTTGCACTGGGCATTATAGTTGTGTCACGAAATGTGTAATGAAATGCAGTGGGCGTAACTTTCTCAAGGTCAACAGCTGAGTCGTTAAAGGCAGTTTCCACTGTCTGTTTGCCTCTCTTTCTACCAGTTCCTTGGTTGTAACTCGGCACAGCTGTTTCCTCTAAATAAATGCAGCAAAGATGTTGAAATGAGCTAGACATATGACAATGCAGTTGTCGTGGAAAACATTTCTTGAAATATTTTAGATTTTAAGAAAATCTTTTACATTTTTCAGAATATCTTAATTACGTTCATCAAATCTCTGTAATTGTGTGTTTTCCAACTTCTCATTAAATTTTTTCAAAATCGGACAACTATATCTTATAGCTGTCCTAGGAAACATCGCTTGAAATATGTTTTGTTGTTATAAAACTTTTGTATTTTTAAAGAAATATGAATATGAAATTTTTTTCAGCTTTAAGTTAGAGTGTGTTCACCAAAAATAATCATTTATTTTATTAACCATATCATATTGAAATTATCTATTAGAAATTGAGTTGTTTTATGGAAATTTTATTTGATATTCCAATCGAACTTAAAAAATCTGTTAACTATAACTTAAGTAAGTTTTATTGATATCAGATTACTATATCATATAGCTGCAGTGTAGATCATTAATAAATAAATGGGGTGTTGTATAAAAAAATTTGTTTATTTTTCGTTGACATGGTAATTAAATTACTTGACTATTGCTAACAATGGAAGAACATGAAAACTTAGATATTTTTTTAGCATTCGAATATCTCTATAAAACCTACTAAAACTTACAAAATGCTCTTTAGTTCTTGAATGTATTTAAAACACACCATATATTTAATTTAATGTAAATTCGAAAAATTTTCAGCAACTCGGCTTAAAATCTGGCATATTAAATATTTATTATTTATGATTATATATTATATAATTTATTTATTGACTTAACATCGATGGTTGCCAGTCGACAGATAGTAATATATATGAATTAAATAAAAAGTTAATTTAAAAAAAAAAAAAAATTAAATAATAAGTAATAAATATTATATGTACCATATTTATATAATTTTGTATAGCTGCATTTTGATTAATCATTTGAAATTAATTATTTATTTGCTGCATTTTGATTAATCATTTGAAATTAATTATTCAATTAACTATTTTCAAAACCTTGTTTAATTAAATATCCTTAAACTCGAGTTTCCAAGACCACAATTAGTTAGGGTATTAAATCTTCGATAAGCCAACGATAAGAGTGCTTTCTTGTTTTAGCTTAATTTTGCTGCGTTGTGGGAGTTTTTGGCGAACCAGAGAAACCTCTTGAAAACATGCTCAATAGTTGAGATACACACACATAAACATTCTACCATTGCATACATGAGAGAACACACGCACTGCCGTCTATATATAAAGATATCTATGTGTGTGTGTGTGTGTGTGTGTGTTTGCAACTTGACTCAAAGCCTAAAAGTCAGTCAGCAAAATCAGCGACGCATAGCAAAAGCGTCAGACGACAGGAAGCGACGTGTTTGCAGCGCAAGCAAAACTTTTCATTTAACTTCCATTTGGGGTGGGAGTGAGGGGCTAAAACCACCCAACCCACATATCAGTATGTATATGAGGGTGCTAACTGAGTGGGAGGGGGGTGAGGAGTCGCCAAACTACCAGCATTAATATTGTTTTGTGTGCGAAAAAGCAGCCAAAATTACGACACTTGAGTGTGTTAAAAGTTGAGCGCGTTTGTTCGCTTCCACTCCCCCTCCCCCTCTCTAACTCCCTTCCCCCTGCCTGCCTTACTTCCTGTCTCTCTCTCCCTGCCACTCCTTTCCAGTCGCGATCTCTTGCGCCAATCGAAAAGTAAAAGAAAAGCAAAGAAAATCGTGAAAAGCGAAAAGTGCTCAGAAACTTGTAGCGGGCGCACGCAAAACAGCATAAGACAGCGGAAAACTTGCCAAACCGTGATCAAAATTGCAAAAACATTTGTCAAAAATTTATATTCGCTTTGGAAATCAATAAGCTACTAAATACTGCAAACTACATAGTTTTAAAAGTCTTTGTTTATTTGCTATAGCTTTTTAAAAAGTGAAATTTTTTAAAATATAGCAATTAAAATTACTTGGTTGAATTAAATTGACTAGTAAAAGTGAATCAAATATGTTAAATATTTTTCAGTTATGAGAAACAGTTTTTGCATACAAAATTGTTAAAAATTAGAAAAAATATTAATATTATAGTTGGAATAGTTAAATTTAAAAACTTTCATCTTTGCTTGGATCTTAAGAAATTGTATTTTTCATAAATTTCTATTTATATAATTTGAATATTTTCATTACTTATATTTTATAACTTAAAAAAACTATTGTTTCAGTCATATATTTTAATAGTTTAGTTTTCGTTAAAAAAATTTTAAAAATGCAAATATATGTAAATTTAAATTAAATATAAGGAATATTTTACATCTACATTGGAAATACATATTTTAAATAAATAAATAATTAATAAATTTAATTTAAAATTTATTGTGTTTTATATAAAAATATGTTTTTAATAAATAAATTATAAATACATATAATTTATAACTGATTGCGTGTTATATAAAAAAATATTTTTAAATAAATAAATCATAAATACATTTAATTTGTAATTGATTGCGTTTTATATGACAGAATATTTTAGATCTTAATGAACTATAAATTTTTTTAGATTTTTTATGAAGCTTGTCAATTTAATTTTGCAAAAATGCTAATTTATTATTTAAAAAAAAAACATATATTTTTATAAATTTATTTATAATTTTACATAGCTAATTTTGTTCTATTTCTTATTAATTTAAAATTATCATTTAAGTGTTTATTCTTGTATTAGCTGCTTATAGTCTCACAATAATTAAATATAAATAATGAAAGAAAATAAGCTAAATATTCATAAAAAGATAGCTACCACTGTGCGACGGTGTCGAAAGACGCTCAAAGCATAAAGAGATATTCGATGAGTGAAGAGCGAGGGAAAGGGAGAAGAAGCGTCAGCATCTCCTCTCATATGCCAAGTGGCAAGAGCAGCAAGCAGTCTGTTTGATGGTTGCCCCAGTTTGTTGCCTTTTGCTACTTTTGCCAGTTTACACGCACCGCTGGGATTGCAACACTGGAAAAAGGCGAAAAAGTTTACCATGATCCATTAACGTTAATTGTTTGGTGGCATGGCTGCTGGCCTGAGAGGGGTGGGGGGAGGGGTAAAGAGAGGCAACAACTTGCTGGGGATTTGCACGACACGCAGCCTGCAGCGACAACAACAACAACAGCAACAACTACAACAAACTATATCAAAAACTACACTGCAAAAAAAAATCAACTTTAAAAATCAAATAAATTTATCTTAAATATTTTATTTTTAAAATAAGATTGTTACAAAAGCTAAGATTATTAATCTAAAAATTTTCAAATCTTAATATAAGAATAAAAATAAAATAAATAATTAAATATGTACAAAAAAATAATGGACCCGTGGCGTTCTGGTTAGAGAAACCGCTTCAGTAGTGAAACAGAAGGCGCCGGTTCGAATCCCACTAGTAACAAATAAAATTAACATTTATAAAATTACTAAGACAGAATAAAATGTATATAAATCAAAATTAAAAAAAAAATATTATAAATATAATAAAGCATTTAAAAAAAAAAAAAAAAAATATTATAAATATAATAAAGCATTTTTTTTTTTGATTTTAATTTGAAAAACATTTATTTTTAAAATAAGAACTTGTTTTAAGAACAAAAATCTTAGTTCTGAGACCAAAATCTGGATTTAAGAAAATTTTTTTTGTCAGTGTGCAACAAGGACAACAATGAAGCCGCGTTGAAGGTGGCCAAAAACAGTCAGTCTGATAAGGTGTGTATTACAATGACAGCGTAAAAGTTTGTTGGCCAAAAAACCCAGCAGACAATCGAGTGCAGACAAACGTGGATGGTATATATACATATGTATATATGTATATATGTGATATATACATATATAGTTTACTAAATTCAATTAGAGCTGCTGAAATTGGCATGCGCACACCTGTCATTTGGCTTTGATAATGATGCATGTGGTGTTTTGGGCCACGCCACCAAAAAAACTTTAGCTGTCAGCCAACTTTGTCCATGTGCTGGCATTTAAAAAGAGAGAGAGAGTGCGGAGAGAGAGCGGAGTGAGCGAGGGGAGGCCACAAAACTTGCGCTAATTTTTAAGTCAAACTGCTCGACACTTTGGCAAGCCGTTTTTAAGTAATTGAATACACACACACACACACACACACACATTTAGAGAGAGCACAACTAAATCAATTAAAGTTATTCGAGCAAGAGTGAAACTTCCGGACTTGCAAACTTGCTGCAAGACACAGGGAAAATGCGCATAATAAAATTAAATGGAAATCAAAGTAAGTGAGGAGCGGCTTTTCACACTTGTTAATCACATTTTTGCGTCTTAAGTAAATATACTGCCAGGCACCGCCCCACCACGCCTCTAAGGACCAACTCATTGTAATTAAGCGGCTTAGAAGGCCTCCAAAGGCAACAAAATCGTTGCCTGCTTTTAGGCGCAGCCTCAGCACAAGGTCGAACTCATTGTTGTCCTCAGCGTCGACGTCGACGTCTTTAGAGGGCAGTTTATCGAATTAAAAAAAAAAAAACCGGAGAGCGAGAGGAAGATAGAGAGAGGGAGAGTGAGAGGGGAAAGAGAAACTGTACTCAAGTGGCAGCAAGTCGCAAAACTCACACTTGAAGGCAACACAATAAAACTGAAGTGGTTTGAGGCATGCCCCCACAGGACTTATATATACATACACTGTAAAAAATTAGAGTTTCTAAAGTTCACAATATATATATATTTTTTATTTAAGATACTTTAACAAATACAATTTTTTTTTTTTAATAATAAACGTTAAAGTAAATAAACAAGTGGTCTTTCAGTCGATTTATATTTTATTTAATAATGTTTTATTTACATACACTGTAAAAAACTCTAAACTTTCTAAAGTTCACAATGTAAATATATATTTTTTAAAACAACTTTAATATCCAGCATTTTTGTATCAATAATAAAAAGTAAATATAAATGTGGTCCTTGAGTCGACCTTAATATTTTATTAAAAAACAATACAAAGCTAACATAAAATTATTAAAAAAGATTAGTGGTACTACTTTAACAGATACAATTTTTTTTATAAATAATAAACGTTAAAGTAAATAAACAAGTCTTTTAGTTGATCTATATTTTATTTAATAATATTTTATTTACATACACTGTAAAAATTGAGAGTTTCTACAGTTCACAATATATATACATATTTTTAAAAACAACTTGAATAGATAAAATTTTTTAAAAATAAAAAATAGGAATTAAAAAAGTAGTCTTTCAGTCGACCTAAATATTTTATTAATAAACAAAACAAAGTAAACAGAAAATTATTAAAAAAGATTAGTGCTGCTACAATCAAGATGCTTATTCTTGAGAATTTGTGGCTTTCTCTTTTTATAAACATACGGTTCTTAGACAGAAGGTCTATAGGCAAAATATGTGCTTTTAAAACTAAGAGCCGGTTTTTTTATGTCCAGTTAAAAGGTGTGATAACTATATCAGTGATATTTAAAATATTAAAATGTATAGAAATTAATGTCAAATTTGAAAATATCTCTTTAATTAAATTTAAGGAGACAAAAAAAAGCGACCACAGCTACAATTTGTATCAGTGTATATATTTCTATAAATACGTATACACATATATATTTATGTGCGTAGAAGAATGGTGGCTAGCAAAAGTTGGCATAATTATTTCATTAACACTTAACAAGTGGCCCAGTCGACTAACTAGGAAGCAAACCAAGTCCGACTGTGGAGTCCAAGTCCGGAGTCTGCAAAAAAACTTTCACATTACGCATTTGTGTGCAATTTTCAAATTAACAATTGTTAATTTTCGTATTCTTTTTTCGTCTCTGCTCCTGTTGCTTTGCCAGTTTCTTTTCTTCAATGGCAAAAAGAATAACCTGACCGTTTGCCTTTTAAAAATACATTTTTGTTCGCTTCGCATTCGTTTCTTTTTGGTCTCTTTTTTGTTAATTTTTTACTTAGCAACTTTTTTATTGCGTGTTTAGCATAATTTTTTAATAATTACATTTTTGTGTGTTTGACCAAAAAGTGAAAATAATAATAAGCAGCCAGCGGAAAAGTTGGGGGGAAATGGGAAAACAACGTTCTCATTTTGTGCTCGAGCCAAAAGCGATAAGTTGGCGGTACGCAAAAGTTGAACAAAGTTTATTTGCATTACTGACAAACTGTTTAATTAGGGCATTTTTTTTCCACAAGATTTTTCAATGGCAAACTTTTTTGTATGAGCTACGTGCGTTTCATTTCCTTTACTCCTACGCCGTTTTTTCTTCTCTTCCTTCTTTGTTGCGTCCCGCAAATATAATTAAATATTACAACACACTCAACAAATTAACAATAGAAATGTTTCATTATGCTATTTTGATTGTGTGCGAGATAAAGACACTTTAAAATATTAAATTCTTAAGCACAACATAAATATTCGCTTAGAGTCGTTGGTATTAGACTAGCTGGTACCCTTTATTGTAGGGTAAATAATGTTAATTATAATGCTAATACCAATGTTAATTCTAATGATTATAGTAACAGAGACAGCAAAAAATTATAGCTTGAAAAATAATAATAAAAATAAATAAATAAAAACTAATGATAATGCTTATGGTACTCCTAATACCTCTTCTAATGCTAATACATATGATAGTATTACTTAATTCTTAAATATTTTATGCAATGAAAGAAGTACTGCAAATGCTATTGATAATGAAAATACTTATCATTATGAAAATTTTAATAATAAAGCCACTAATGTTAATTTTAATGAAAAATTCAGCGCCAATGCTAATAAATTGTTAATATTAATAAAAATTTTAATAATAATGCTAATGCTAGCTTAAATGCTTACGCTTATAGTTATAAAAAGTTGAAATTTTATATTTTTAATCCTAAGAAAGAGAATAATGCATGAATAAATATATTCAAGTCTTTAATTTCATTGAAAATGTTGGCAAAAATTCGATTCCATGCTTAAGATTGAAGTCTTTACATGAATATTGTGTGTAAGTGTAAAAATACCTTGGGCAATCGATAAAATATTTAAATAAATAATAAAACTTGCATGGATAGCCATATTATTGGCATAATAGTTACAATACATTTTAAATTGTTGTTAAAGCAATGCTCAAATTGTGTATTTATTCGGGCATAAAAAAGAGGAAAATAAATTGACGAGTCTATTCGGATATTACACAAGCAAGCCACAGGCAGACAGACGGACAGACGGACAGACAGACGGACAGACAGACGGGGATTTGATGCTGATAGCAGCTGACGGTCAATCAAGTTCTGCGTTTGCCATTCAAGCATGATGTTCTGACCAAGCAGTTAAGCTGCCATCGCATCATTGTAATTGTTAATTACTTACTAAGAAATTCGTATGCCAATATTCGCCTCACTCTATTCTCTCCCTTCTTTTTTGTGGCAACTGGTAACTGGCAACTGGTAACTGTCAAATCCTGCTAGCTGATCGCAGCTGTGGCAGCAACGATTTTGGCCAGCTGCTGCCAGCTACCAACTTCCAACTGCCAAGTGCCATGTGCCTCATGTCTCGTGCATATTTACGTTGTTAGCAAAAATTCTGTGCTGTTATTGTTAGCCCAGCAGTCAATGCATACACAAGGCTTATAAGTTTGTGACAATGTTTGTAAAAAGACCATAAGAGTTGAAGCAATCAATTTTTGGTGTTTTAGAGTTCTTACAACGCAGGCAACTGTTCTTTAATATTTTAAAATCGTTTTTCATGAAATTATAGTGCCAAAGTGACGTAAAAGATGACTCAATGACGCTTAGTCATGTTAGATAGATGGTGAAAACAAAAAACAATTAAGTCATATATTTTTTTTTTAAGTTTATTTGTCTGCAAATATTGGACAAAGAAGAAACAAAACTGAAAAATTAATATAGAAAGATTTGCCTTATTTAAAAAAATTTTGTTCTGTTACTAATGTATTTAGATATTTTTTTTTTTATCTTTTTCATAATTAAATCAAAAAAATTCATATGAAGTTCTTGTTGTTTAGTTGTCTGTAATTATTGCAAAAAGTAGAAACCAAATATCAAATTGCGGTACAATTTTATTTTGAACTCCGAAAGATTAGTCTTTATTTAAAACATTATTTTTCTATTTTTGTTTAAAATTTTTTTTTTGTTTAAATTTTTTCTCTGTTTAAATTCAATTCAAAATTTTTTTTTATAAATTTTTATAAATAATTTTTTGTTTTTCATTTTTCACAAAACAATAAAATATCACAAAATAAAAAAACTCCGATTAAAAATGTATTTTGATTTGTCTATTTTTAAATATTTATTTTCTTACGATTTTTATTATTATAATATTTATGTATTTTGATTTGTCTATAATTAAATATTTATTTTTTTTACGATTTATTTTATTTTGATATTGATTACCTTTTAAATCGGCTGTAAATTTTTAAAACTCCGATTAAAAATGTATTTTGATTTGTCTTTTTTTAAATATATTTTTTTTTACGATTTTTATTATTTACAAAATAACAAATGTAAAGATATATTTAAAGAAGTTTATTTATATTATTTTTATACATGTATAATTTATTAAATGAAGCAGCGGCTGTGAAGATTTGAGTACTTGGTGTTAAACAATCGAGCAAATGAACTATAGCCTTCTTTCTTATTGTTGTTGTTGTTGTTGTTGTCACGCTGGTTTGTTGCTTATAGCGAAGCGTTGCCGTCAACGCCAAACGACGTTGTCATGCCGTTTGGCATTGGGTTTTCTCCCGATGGCAGCGAGATGCTCTGAAGAGATGACTGAAGGGGCGATGGCAGCTCAACCAGAATGAGCCACGTCAAGTGAGTTCACAATTTTTGCGTGCTACCATTTTTCTTATTTTCCTCACATCCTCTTTCCCCTCTGGTTCCCCAACCGCTTTTAGTTTCCCTGTGCCGCAGATAATCCTTGGCATGCAACGCCTTTATCCTGTTATACTTGTGCTCTGCTCTTCTCTTCTCTTTTTTTTATTTTACTTCTCAGTTCTTGGTTCCCAGTTCATGCTACTCGTAACTTTTTTATACCCTGTATTAATTAAAACATCTAAAAAGCGTGTGTGAAACTAACGCTAATTTATGTAACATGTATCTACGTTAGTTTAAGGTTTAATTTTAAATTGTTTTCTTTAGAATATTTTATTGAAAAGAGGCAGCAGCTATAAGAAGGAAGCTTCTATTATTAATATTTATTATTTATAGTTTTTATTTTAATAAAGTAATTATATTTTAAATATATTTTTTTAAGTATGATAAATATTTTATTAAAGCAAAAAAGTTAGAGTTTAAACTAATTTTAATATTTAAAATGTGACATTTTTAATAGAATATTAAATTTTAATAGAATTTTTAAATTTTTTAGATTCATTCTGATACATTTGTTTTTGGATATAATTTCGTTTAACTCGTCTGTATTTTTTCTATCCGTAAAGGATATCTTAGAGTCGACATAAAAGCACTTTGATCACACCTGAAAATTGATAAAGATCTATACACAGAAATACATATCAATATTTAAAGATTTTATTAATTTTCTGTTTACAGGGTGTTTGTTCAACTAGAAAATGCTTAATATATTGCTTTTATTGATATCGAAAACTGTTTAAATTTGTATAAACAGCAGTAGAAATTAGTAACTATAAGTTTATATTTTTGTTGTATTATTACAGGGTATCTGCCCGTCGAGCAGGCTGTCTTTAAGCTGTGTTGTGTTGTGTTTGTTTGTTTCTTTTTTTTTTGTTTCGCCCGCTGATTTCGCTACTTAATTTTTTCGCCTTTTTTGCTGTCTGCCATCTGTGTGTTGTATCTGTATCTGTATCTGTATCTCTGTTCCTATACGTATCTGTATCTTTATGCTTGTGTCTGTGTGTGTGTGTGTGTTGCTTCCGCTGTTGCTGCGCTGATTGGGCGTATTTTGTTATGTTCATGTTGGTGCAACGCCGCCTGCTTCGTCCGACTGTCAGTCAGTCAGTCAGTCACTCAGTCAGTCAGGACAACTCTAGCAGACGTCCTGTCAGCTCGTTTTCGTCTATTTTTCGCTGCTGTTTTCTCTGGCATTTCCTTCATTTTTTTCTTCTTTTTTTTTTGTACCACGTAATTAAAACTTGAAACGCATATGAATTAGAAAAAAATACAGCAACGCGACCCGGAACAGAAAACCCGTTACCATTTTATGGGCCAGGCCAAGAGCCTGTTATCCGGGTCCAGGCATCGTGTCATTCCGTCTCACATCGTTAACATCGCTGATTAAGTTTCTTGTCCTGTGTCACTCAACGTGATTTGAAATAACAATTTTTATCAGCGCCCGCAGCTCAAGCCGTATCATTCTGCATTCTGAATCCCAAGTCCCAAATCCCAATTGCTAACCCTAATATTAACCCGCCTTTGCTTCAGATATTTAAACAGGTTTATTTTTTATTTTTTACTGTTTGCTGTCTTTATTTAAACTTTGAATTGAAGCGCGCTTTTAGCCAGCGAATCCAACTCCGCCAAATATGCCGAAAATAGGCTGATTATTGCCTGGGCAATTTCTTCCCTGGCAACCTCCATTGCAGTTTCTTCCCTGGCAACCTCCATTGCAATTTCTTCCCTGACAACCTCCATTGCAGTGTCTTCCCTGACAATCTCCATTGCAGTTTCTGCCATTGCATCTGTTTCCAGCATCGTTTCTGCCACCTTGATTTATATTTATATTAGTGGTTTGCACCGACGTCTGGCGCGGTGAACGATCAAGTTCTTCCAGCTGATCCGCATCCACCTTCAGTTCCTCAGGCTTCAAAGAATCCGCATCAGCCGCAACTGCGAGGACAATGCCAAGCAGCAACATAAAAAATAACTGACTGGTATAAGCACTCATCTTTCAAGTCGTTCTGCCAAACTGCAATTCATTTACGCCGCATTTATATTAAATTTAATGACTGCTACTAAGTGTAAGTGTGAGGCTCTGAGCTCAGCTAATTAAAATCGCTTTAAATTCATCAGTTCAACTTGCTTGATCTTATCTACTACATTAAAACAAGAACCGCAAGTCACAAAAATATATTCAATTTATTTTTTTGAAAGTATTTTATAAAATTTTTAAGCAGAATGAATTAAGAGGTCGAACAATGTACAAAATGACATTCAATTTGAAAATCGGTTGAGTTTTAATCAAGTTATGACAGTTTGAAGTTGGTCAAACCCTTGACCCAAAATAAAAGGTCCTAGAATCACGTTTAAAGTATTGTTTTATACTAATTACGATATAAGAAGTTGATTAAAAGTGAAAACTTGAGTTTTAAAATTTTCAATTTTCAAAATTCCAAAGGGGGGACCCTATGATTTTAAATAAAAACTAGATCTAGAGGGGAAAATATTTTTTTTTTTAATAAATTAAATTTGAATGCAGAATGAATAAATACACCGAATCATGATTAAAATGACATTCCGTTTGAAAATCGGTTGAGTTTTAATCAAGTTATGACAGTTTGAAGTTGGTCAAACCTTTGACCTAAAAACTTAACAAGTCATAATTTTTGTCCAATTTGACATGATTTTTGACAGAAAAATAAAAGGTCCCAGAATCCCATTCAAAGTGTTGTTTTATACTAATAACGATATAAGGATTTGATTAAAAGTGAAAACTTGAGTTTTAAAATTTTCAATTTTCAAAATTTCAAAGGGGGGACCCTATGCTTTTAAATCAAAACTAGATCTAGAGGGGAAAATATTTTTTTTTTTTTAATAAATTAAATTTGAATGCAGAATGAATAAATAAACCGAAACATGATTATAATGACATTCCGTTTGAAAATCGGTTGAGTTTTAATCAAGAAATGACAGTTTGAAGTTGGTCAAACCTTAGACCTAGTAACTTAAGAAGTCATAATTTTTGTCCAATTTGACATGATTTTTGACAGAAAAAAAGGTCTCAGAAATTTTGTAAATAGTAAATGAATATTAGCTTAGCACGTTTTAATAAATTTTCTGCTACACTTTTTTTTTTGATATACTTTTATCAAATCTTCCTTTTGCGTTCTTTCTTGTTATTATATAAAATGTTTATGGCTAAAAATGTCTTACTTTTGTAGCCACCCTCGTACTTACTGCGCCGTTATATAAATGGATTTGGTTGACTCAAATAAGCCGCAATGGCCACTGAGCCAACCAAGCATTTTCCCCACATAAACGGGCTCTGTTTATGGCCATAGATATAGATATATATATATACACTTATATATAGGTACTTATAGACGCTATGTGTAGGTATATATATGTGTGTGTGTGTGTATTTTGGCATAGCGTCATGTCGCTGAGGCTAACAGAAATGAAGTGTCATTGTGATAGAGCCGCTGCAATGCAGCTGTGCAACTCTGCCACTGTGCAACTGTGCAACTGTGCAGCAATGCAGTGCAATATCGAGTCAGAGGACTCGGGAGTCACAGGACTCTGCAGTGGACTCCCAAGCGACACATTTACACGCACTGCTGGCGACTCACGTACTCAACATTGTGACAAATGGATTTTCGCCTGAAATCCCCTAGATTTCTTCAAGTGTAATTGCGCACGCTAAAAGCGAATGCGAATGCGAATTCCAAACTGGCCACAAACCAAAACCACAGCCAAAATAAAAGTCGGAGAGGCTACAGTCGATATTCCGAACATAGAATACCTGTTACTTAAATCAATATATATTAAAGTACTTTATAGAAATGAGTACCTAATAAAAACTACTGCATACTTCTGGGTGCTTGCTTTCCTTAATTTTTAATAACTTTGGTTAGCTATTACTGCCGTTCTACTGGTCCGATCTTGATGCGATTCGGTGGGTTAATAGATTATATTAATAGATAACGTAAATTACCATATAAAATGTATTATCTTAAAAACTGTGGGTGTGGTTTGCTATATATAGAAATCTGTGTGTCAAATTTGGTTGCTCTATCGCTTATAGTCTCAGAGATCTTTCTGTTCATACTGACGGTCAGACAGACAGACAAACAGACGGACAGACAGACGGACAGACAGACAGACGGACAGACAGACGGACAGACAGATGCCTACTTCTCGCTCTAACATACATTTCAATTGAGACAATATACCCTTTAACTTATTTTTTAAGTAACGGGTATAAGAAAAGACGGTGAGCATTAAATTTCATGAGCTGGCAGCCTTTATTGCACTCACTGACTCACTCACTCACTGGATAATTTGTAGTCCTAACGCTTGATTATCCAGGTGCGTGTCTTTGACCAATGCCGCAGTAGTCGAGAAAAGCTTAACATAATGCGAGTTTGCTGACCGAGCAGCACCAACTGCAGTATTATTAGCATTTGAAAATGCCGCAACATTGGTCCGAGCAGCCGTACACGGTATTCAATTCTATTCCTGGAATGATTTGATGACCTTAGGTGTCGCTCGGCCGAAGCCAGCAATTCCATCAGCATCTTGAGCAGGAGTCTATACAATTGCAGTAGACCAACCACATTCAGCAGGTAAACGTGCAGCACAAAGAGCACAATGCGCAGTGGTAAGCTCAGCAGGATGCAAAGGAATTCAATAGCAATATCCATGGATTGCTTCTTGCTTCGAATAAGCCGCCTCAACATCGTCTGTCTGCCTGAGAGCATCCGATTCCTGAGCACAAATAAACTACGAGTGAAAAAATGTTGATGCCTGAATCTGAAATGCCAACTTTGCTATTTTTTATTATACTCTAAACGAGGGTATATTAAAGAGTCGATATTGATGCTTCTGTTTGACCGTTTAAAGTTTCAACTTTAAGCAAAAGGACCTCAGAGTTGATAAGAGCTAGATGCATTAAATTTGGTATGTAGACTCCTTATGCTAAGTACATATTCAGACAGTTCAAGCTTGTTTTAAATGTTCGTTCTCTAATCGGAAAATGCAAATTACAAGAACAATTTTTAAGCCAGAGATTTGAATTTTGCCATATATAATAAGTATGTTGTGAAGAATGTGCTTGGAAAATTATTCTGGTTTTCAAGAATCAATTTAATCACTAAGGTGCACATAAAACTTTTTCTAAAACTATTTGTCCTTACTCACTCACTCACTCATCATTGCACCATAACACATAAAAATTCAGAATCCAAGCTTGCCAATCATTGAATTTTCCATTAATATATTAAAATTATTTTTCTAAATATTGTAAGTAATACGTAATTGTTTAATTGTGTATGTAATGGTTATTCTACATATGTATCTACTCTGATACATTTTTGTTTTTCCCCTAAAGGTAAGACAAGTTTATAGATAGGAGAATATTTTTTTTTTCCACTGCATTCGTCACTAGCGCGGACTGCCATCCGCTGTGAGAAAAAGTTTCGAAACTACAACAATAATTATTTTTAAAAATTACCTATTTGATATGTGAAATATGAGCGTGAGAGCAAATACATGTAAAAGTAGCTAAGGAACGGAAACAGGGTATCTCAAAGTCTAGCACTTTCGACCATAGCATTCTTACTTGTTATATTCGAATTCGAAGTTGGCAACTTTGACAAATTTGTGTTGTGTGCAAAATGTGACTTGTCGAGGTGTCGTTCAGAGGAAAGCGAATAAAATGAGAACGAGAATAAGAACAAGAAGAAGAAGAAGTCGAGGAAGTTTGTGCTACGTGGATACGTTGTAAGCAGATAAAATAAAAAGTTTATATTACCAACATTACAGTGCGACATTACGAGGATTGCGACCCAACTGAATCACGCCCATGATATTTGCACTGAATTGAAATTGATCAATTTACGTAGTTGAGGGAATTGTTTTCAGTTTCCCTAATGGTTGAATCTTTGCCAGAGCAAGATAGCAACAGTGGGAGGGAGTGGGAGAGAGCATGCTCTGTAATAAAATTAATGTGGCCCTGTAGGAATAAACGCTGAAATCTCTGGAAATATGAAAATGCGTAAATGTACGAGTATTTTACGCTTTAATGCAACTAAATATTATGCTGTGGCTCTTGTTTTTTTTTTTTTTTTTTTTTATAAAACACGTTTGGAAATGTTTGAAATAACACAAAGTAAATGAACAGCATTTGAAATTTAATACTGCTGTGAATTCATTTTGATGGAATAAGTTCTGAGTTTCGCTGAACCCGGAACACATAGGACTGTGTTCTGATTTATCGTTGTTAATTTATTTTGATGTAGAAAAACATATGTGTTTTGTTAGACTGGCAAAACTGTAAACTATTTACATGCTGCCGTGGAATTTGAACATTCACTTTTGAGTATGTTTTTGCATGTTTAATTTGGTTCTGCATGATAAAACTTAAGAAAACCTCATCATGCAATTTTAAACTGAGTCATGCCAACTTGTTGGCAACTTATCAACAAAAGTTCATATTAAAGAACATTTCCTTAAATTTTTGGCATTTTAATGTAAAAACGGGCAAGTTTATTGAATTTACTGACTCAGCAGGCATTAAATTTAAGCATTCACTAGGAATTAAATACAGTTAGTCAAATAATTAGTTTGATAAAAGAAAAAGCTCTTATTTTAAATTATGGCTTTTAGTTTCTTTATATTATCTGCTTATGGCTCTTCAAGAAAGTTTAAAAATGAAAGTTTCAGTTTTCCATACTTTCAACCGGTGTCCATTTTTTTTCTCATACTTCAGACTTCTTTCAAAACTTCAAACTGCCATAACTTTGTGAAATTTTAGCCGACTTCTTTTCTAGAGGTCAACTCAATCAATATTTTACTTCTTAATTAATTCTGCATCAAAATTTTACCGATCACTTTAAATGCTTTTGACCACTTCCATACTTGACACTTTTTCCAAAACTTCAATCTCTCATAACTTTGTCAAATCTTAACCGATTTCCTTGCGGATTGTCAATTTTATCATTATTTGGTTTCTATTTTGATTCTGCATCAAAATCTTACATAGGTAAAAAATTTCATATTTTTCGATCACTGTCCATTTTTCTATTACTTTTCCATACTTTCCCCTTGACACTATTTTTCAAAACTTCAATCTCTCACAACTTTGTCAAATCTTAACCGATTTCCTTGCGGATTGTCAATTTTATCAATATTTGGCCTCTATTTTGATTCTGCATCAAAATCTTACATAGGTAAAAAATTTCATATTTTTCGATCACTGTCCATTTTTCTATTACTTTTCCATACTTTCCCCTTGACACTATTTTTCAAAATTTCAATCTCTCATAGCTTTGTCAAATCTTAACCGATTTCCTTGCGGATTGTCAATTTTATCATAATTTGGCTTCTATTTTGATTCTGCATCAAGATTTTACTTAGCTAAAAAATTTCATATTTTTCGATCACAGTCCATTTTTTTTTATTACTTTTCCATACTTTCCCATTGACACTTTTTCCAAAACTTCAATCTCTACATCAAAATTGTTAAATTAAATTTTTTTATTTTTTTACTTTCCTCTGGAATATTTTTTTAATAATCGTGTTGTAGGAAAACTTTATATTTGTTACTCGATGTATTATTTGCCGATTTTTTTTTTAATTCGATTTTTTGTAATATTCAAAAATATTTAAGCATTTTATTGTCAAATTTTTAGGTTCGAAGGACAACAATAAAGATTGAAAGTATTTAAACTAAGTAATAGAGATATATCAATTTGAATTGTTTCATAGCAAGCAGCTTAATGTCTGGGTATTAAGTGTTGCATTTTATATACCGTCAAATCTCTTTGATTGCCTTTGAATTGCACTCTTAAATGGTGTTTGCAAATAATAAATGCATACAAAGGAATCTGCCTAATTTAAGCGGATAGAGAATGAGACAGACAGAGAGTGAGACGGACAGAGTAAAGGAAATGCTTAAATAGAAAATCTTTAGCAAACGGAAGTAGAGTGAGATACGGGAGAGAAAGCGTAATGACTAAATTCTGGATTAAGAATGCGGCGCATACAAGTTGCACATTCGCCTTTGTCTCTGGTCTTCTTCTTTGTAGCTGGATGCTTGGCACTTGCTTCTTTTTTTTGCAGAACACATTGGTCTATAAATATATATATATTTATATATATATATATAGACGTATATTTTAAGCATGGCTTATCTTATCAACTGACATAAAAGACGCCTTTCAGCGACTGTCCAGCTAACGACAATTGTACTATGGAGTGAATTGCATTTGGTTCTGGTTTCGTTTAGTTGCTCCTGCAGCTACTTCTCCTTCTCCTCTTTCTCCTCCACCTCCTTCTCCTCCTTCTGTGCGCTCATCCCCCGCGGGGGTTGTGGCAATGCACACAGCTGGACATTCATTACAAAAACGGAAGCACTCGTACAGTGACAGAAGATAAATGGAGCTGCACTTGTACGTGTGGCAACATCCAACCTCCTTCAACCTCCTTTCTCATCCATCCTCCTCATTCCTCCTTCCAACTAATTCGCAATGTATGTCTGTGTGTGGTTTTTATTTAGTTGCTTGCTTTATCTCAAAATCTGGAAAATCTTTGATGCTACAAAATAAAAGGAGCTTATACTCGTACTCACTACGTACTATACCTTGGTATTGAAAAACATTGCAACCATTTACACTGATCAAAAATATTATTCTAAATTCAAGATTTTGGTCTCAATGCTAAGAAATTTGGTCTATAAAATGCGTCGAGAACATAAAATTCATACAGTTAGAAAACACATTTTGCTTTTGAGAACATTTCAAATAAGTCAAAGTTCTTATTATATATTTTCTTAAATTGTAAGTCGAAAAAAAAAATAATAGTAAAGATATTTAACTATAAATTTTTTTTAACTGTTATTACTTCGATATATATTTATATATTACTATGTTTTTTCTTGGAAAAATTGGGACTCGAACCCACTGGACCATTATTAGTTTCATATGAAAATCTAGCATTATCACATTTTCCTAACAATTTAAGATTTTTATTCTTATATTAAAAACTGCGATTTTTTTGATTTATATTCTTAGTATTACTAATCTGGTCTTTAAATGGTTTTATTTAAAGAACAAAATACTTAAGATAAATGTACTTATTTTTCGAAGTTGCTCATTTCTTTCAGTGTACGTACTATACCTATGTAATGCAAAACCTTGCAACGATTTATTTATTTATATTTATTTGTGTTCAGTTTTTTGGCTCAGATTTTTAATCTGAGCAAACGCTTTTTCTTGCCTTTGTTTTACTAAAATGAGACTGGCAATGCCAACAACAAATAACAAAAACAAATGGAGAATGGAAAATAGAAAATAGAAAACAAAGCTTCATATTCATTTGGGTTTCTTATTTGTCTATTTGTCGCTGTCATATTTGCCTGCAGCTTGCTGTCTTTGCTTTTTCCTCTATATTTTTTTTATTTTTCCTATTTGATTGAGATATGTATTTATTATGTATATTTTTAGTTTTTTTTTTCTCTTTTTTGTATCTCTCTTTTTGATGTATTTTGTTTAAGCTTGCTGCAACGACACTGTTAACTCTATGCTTTTCTACTGTGCGTTGCCTTTTGGCCCAATTTCAATTTCAAACTTTAACCATTTGTTTTTGGCGCACAAATTTATCAGCTATTTTTACGCTGCAAATTTTGCCTCTTATTTTTTTTTGTTTTCCTTTGGTCCTTTGGTCGTGGCTCGTTGCTAACGTTACATTCATCAAAAAATTGTTTGCAACGCGCTTCTAACTCGGTGGTTTTTTATAAGCGCACTTTATGTCAAAACCACAGAGGCAATAACACAGACACACAGAAAAATGCGCTGCACTAAAAAGGAATGCTGAAAAATACATACATATATTTTTTTTATTTTGGTGCAGCGAGTGAACTTGCCACTTGCCACACAAGACAATAGTCAACGTCCAAAAATGAAAAAATAAATGCGAAAAACTGCTAAAATATTTAGAAAAAAAAATTCTCAAAAACAAACTGTCAAGCAAGTGAAATAAATTAACAAAATGGCATCATAAAGCTAAAGTATGAGCGAGTTCTTGATTTTTTTCGTAGTTGCGTGAAAAATCTATATAAATTTTGGCAGACATTCTTTGGACTGACTAAAGTGTCATACTTTTGTTTTGCGATAACTTTTCAATTATTTAGAAATAAATGCACATGACAGCAACAGAACAAAGACAACAAACTTACAAGTAGAACATAATCGGAGCTGTAACTCGACTGTGGTAATACCCTAAGCTAATGTCTGGTCATAACCTATGTTTAAAGTTGCATTTTGTGGAAATTGCACATGAATTTCATTTAAAATAAATATGATAAAAGTTAAGTGGAAAATCTTTAGCCATTTTAGGGCGAAGTTAAGTCGAAGAACTCTGTTGAATTATGGCTAAGCTGTCGACTGTCGACTGTCAACTGAGGACTGTTTACTTTTTGCTTAACTTGGCCAAAACACATGAGCCGCAACTGGCAGCATGTCAGCCAACTGCAGTGACAACAACAAACGGTTTCAATTTTGTTGATTGCATCTGTTTGTGCCAACGATGTGAATGGGCAGATGTACAGTGGGGAAAATGGCTAGATTTGCTTATATTAATTCAGAATATTCAATTCTTTTCCATTGAATTTATTATTTTAATAAAATATATTTAATTAGCAACACTTAAAGCAGCTTAAAACATTTTAGTTTTCACTATTTTATATATTTATTAAAAAGAATATAGTTTTTTTGCATTTTTAATTTCCGATTTAATATTATATATATTGTGTATTCTCTTATGGCGTACATTTTGACATCCAGAAACGATGTCCAGCCTGGAAAGAAACTTCAATTTACCTTTCTAATAATGGGTTACTTAATTTTGAATGTTCACTAGATTATTTACAAATTTCTTTTTACAATATTTAACAGATAAAATAATATAAAAAGTTTTTTTTTAAATGTTTTCTAGTAAATTTGAACTATTTATAGAGTTATATATGTATTTGAACTCAAATTTGACCGAATTCCAGGTCGAATTTTTCAAAAAGCCGCATTATTGCACGATCGAATCGTCTCAGCTACGTTGTGTAAAAAATTCAGACTCCTAGGTCATATGGTTTGGACTGTCAAAGGATCAGTGCGTTAGTTAGTGAGTCAGGTCAAAGAATTTTATGTATAAGAAAAGCAAATTAAGTCTTTCTCCCACACCAAATTGGGTGTATGATATGACTGAGCCTTGGGATGGGCGTGTAAATGGTTACCAGGGCTACAATGCGGCTTATACCATATGCCAGAGTGCAAAGTATGCCCAAATGCATTTTAAAACATTGTTTTGGCGACTGTTTTTTTTTTGTTTTTGGGCTTGTAAACGCATTGCCACAAAGCAAGCCACAGCAAGGCAGTCTGGCAGTGTGGCAGCTGGGCCAACAATGGCCAATGGGCCCAGTCAACAAAAGCCAATGCCAAACAGATAAGAGCGCGTATTTTATTTGCATACTTTTAGGCTGAGCTTCGTACGCGTTTGGAAAGCCATTTGCCAGTAAAAATGCCATGAAAATGACTGAAAAAACAAAAGCGAATTGGCTAAAAATAAAACAAGTTTAAGTTTTTTGGCAGCACACACACATGCCCACACACACACACACACACAGTCACAAATCAAAACAAAGGCTGGAGAAAAGAGGAAATATGTGAAATGCGAACTTGAACAAAGATTGACAAGTGGCGACTGCCCCGTTTAAAATGTCAAATACGTACGTACAATGTTGCCGAGACTTTTTTACCCATGCAAACACTGTATACGCCTGTTGAAGAGGCAGAGAGGCAGAGGCGTAGGTGGGTTACTGAGGGGGGGAGTGGAAGAGGAGTCTACGTGCCGTTGGTTTTTTACCAAACAACTTTCGTGTTGTTTTTCTATTTTTTTTTGTTTTGTTCTGTTGATGTTTTGATTTGTGCGTGCGTGCAAATGTTTGCACTCCGAGCATTTGTTTTTTCTTCGCTGTGGCAATTTTTTTGGAAGGGGGGGATTCTACGTATCCCAGACTTCTACATACAATATATACAAATATGTATACAATGTACATTTATACATATATATTTAATTTTTTGTTCACAGTCAAATTTTCTTTTGTGCTGGCTACTATATTTTTTGTTGAGTCGTTTTTACACCCAGCACTCCTGGAGTATATATGAGGTATATTGTATTAGAGAGTAGAAATAATGCAGGGTGCCAACAATAGAAAATATTCAAAAAATTTAATGAGTTTTGGAACTGAAAAGCTTTCAAAAATTTTAGCAACTAGGAAGCATTTAATTAGGAATACTGTTGGAAAAATCAAAAAAAGGAAAACAAAAATTAATAGGTTAATATTAAGAATGGGGGAAAAAAATTAGAAAAAATCAATGTCAAATACATTTTATTTCATTAACCAAAGAGTAACTTTTTTCATGTGGAAAGCTGCTTTTTTATATTGACAATCATCCAAGCTAATCTTACCTTGAT
This sequence comes from Drosophila innubila, assembly GCF_004354385.1. Classification (NCBI taxonomy): domain Eukaryota; kingdom Metazoa; phylum Arthropoda; class Insecta; order Diptera; family Drosophilidae; genus Drosophila; species Drosophila innubila. The sequence goes on from NW_022995380.1 coordinate 30,720,186, forward strand.
CAGATGAATATAACTGTAGTTATGGCGGTTTTAAGTTTTTAAGAAACTTTAGCGCCTTAATGTATGCAGCAGTTTTTATAATTTTGCCGTTTAAGCTATAAAGAATCAATTAATACATATTCAAATAAAGTAAATGCGTATCTTCTAGTCGAGGAGTTCACTGTATATATTCCTTAGTTGTTTTTGCTTTAGTTATTTTGGAGCGGCAACAAGCTGTGCTCATCAAAATGGAAACTGTGCAACGTGCAGTAAGTGTGACTGATAGTGTGGTGAGTTAGTTGATTCTTTTTTCGTGCCTCACAGCCGCAACCACAACGGCAGTGGCAGTGACTGTTGTTGCCCCTTTTGGCCAACTGACAGTTGCAAATCATCAGAAATTTAAATTGACTCAAATTGTTTACTTTTTTTTTTGATGTTGAAGTTGCACTGATTTTTTTTTGGCAGCAAACGAGTCTCTGTTGTTATTTATGAAAATAATAGAAATGCAAATTAATTTGTTGGCTTCTGTTGCCGATAAAAAGTTGGCATTGATAAAGCCAGCAATTAGTTTGAATACACATTTCAAAAATACGAGTAAAATAATTTATTTAAATATGGCCCAGAGTCAGCCACAACGTTATTTAAACTGCCAATTAGCTGCCCTCAAATGAATGCTACAATATGCAGAATATTTGAATATAAAAGACTTAATTTGTCTCCCTGCTAGTGCTCTATCAATGGCTTAGATCCGGAGTTTCTACACGCTCGATTGCCAGACTTCTTTCATAAAATATATATTGGCCGCTTTTTACTGTGCAGACAGTCGGAAAATGCGACAGACGGACAGACGGATAGACAGACAGACAGACGGACAGACAGACTGGTTTCTGCTTTATTTTTATTTCTTTTGCTTTGATTTCAGACCAATAATAAAATATACAATTGTACTAGAAATATGTCAGTAAAATTCACAAAACTCACGTTTCGCCATATCCCGTCTGTGGTCTGTCTCTCTGTCCGTCTGTCTCTCTGTCCGTCTGTCCGTCTGTCTATCTGTCTGCTTATACAACAGTATGTGTGATCTTCTTTTTTTTGTGGCTTTTACTCGTACGCTTTTTGTTTTCATATATAAATCATTTATTGTTTTTATGTATGACGTTTCGAGCTGCTTTCGCTGCATTCGTTGGCTGAATGGCTGCTTGGCTAGTGAGTTGGCTGGTTGGTTGGTTGGTTGGCTGGCAGATATGAGTGCCTGTGTCTGACATTAATTGGCAGTGATTGAGGGATTTTTGTGCTCTCTCTATACGTACACACATATGAGCGACGGATACGTGCTCCTTTATGAAATATTAATTGGCCTTTCATACCGCTGTGTATTCACTGGCAGACGTGCCTTATAATCTGCACAATGCCAACGGAAAGGAACTTCAACTTGGCCATTGGCATTGGCATTGGCATCATTAAATTACACGCTTCTCACACGACCAACACACACATCAGAGACATCAGATAATCAGGCAGTCTTCCAACAAAAATTTCTCCACAATTTGACAGAATCTTAGAAAAAAATTTCATTGTTTAACATTTATGCAAAGTCAATACAATACAATGATATCTTTATATTTTATCCTTATTAGTTCGTGAACTGTTCCTGATTAAAAATTATATTATTATATAAAACGTATTAGCATATAATAAAATAATTGTTTGACCAAATGTCTGTTGAATTAACACAATTTACCAGAACTTGTTGGTAATTTGTTTGTATTTAAGTTTAACTTACTTATTTAATAAGTTTGTAAATTTAATAATATATAGGGATGTTTTCACTTTCAGCTCAATTTTTCGAAAGTGAATTTCTTAAACCTAGCAATTGAATTAATTTCAGTTGATGTGTTAAAGTCCCATAAAGAAAAAAATATCATAATTTATAAATACCTTAGCCTAACATTTAATAATTTTTTTCCGGTTGACCCCTCTGCGGACATTCCCAGAAATAATCTCAGTTTTAAGAATAAAATGATGAAACGCTGCTTAATTTTGGGATCTCGAAAGCTCACTGCAACAGCTGATAAAGGTAGATGATAATGGCTGATCCGAAAATTTAAACCTCATATATAAGGCAGTTGGGAAATTTCTTAAAAAAAATATATATATATAAGGTATAGATAAAGTTGGTTTTACACAAACGCACACATATAAGCTGTATGTAAAGCCGTCACTTTTTTTTTTAAATAATAACTATATTTAAATCTCAATCTCAATATACAAGTGCATTTCTTATGAATAAATTCCATTTAAAATATAGTTATACAATTAATTCAAAGACTTGACGTTGTTTAGAGTTGAAATTTTTGGTTTGATTTGTTCATTATGTACTCTAATTAAACTAGTTGTATACAACATATAATGAAGTAAACTTTAATCAAGTGTAAATGTAATTTAACTAATTGCATAATTTAATTATAATTAAATTTTATTTTAGTTAACAAGTTTTTTTTTAAATCTTAAAATTGTTACAGTGCTGTTTTATGCTTAAATCAGAACCGATATAAACAATTAGATTTTAGAGCGATTGTTTCTCTGTTTTGATCATGATTTGGCCTCTAAATACATTTTGCTATCAAATATTTTGAAATTCGTTCTCAAAAATATAAAGTGGAAGCAATATTGATTTTAAACCCATGGTTTTTTGGGCAATTCTAATTAGAATTTAACGTAGATTACGCATTTTTTTTACTTATTACAAATGGACCCACTCTATTATATATATTTGATAAGCACCAATGTCAGCAATTCTGATTGCCAGTTTCTATAACGTATACGCAGAGTGGGTTTGTTTTTATTTAATTGAAAATTCGCAAACAGATTCTAGGCCTGCTTCACAAAATGCAACAAATGTTTGAATTACAAAAGTCGGCAGAATTTGAGCATAGAAGAAGGCAAGAATAGGAGGAAAGAAGGAAAGAGAAGAGGAGAAAAGTGAACGCCTTAACCTTGAAGCTGTCAACGTCGCGTTTTGCAGCTAGAAAGCGCACTTGCCCCAATTGCGAGTGGGGTATGATGTGTGGGTGGTGTTGTTGCTGGTGTTGTTGCTGGTGTTGTTGTATATATAAGTGGGTGGTTGGAGCGCGTGTTGCGTGTTGCGTGTTGGTGGTGCCAAAGGGATTTGCGTTTAATTAAAAATATATATAAATGTGTGCGCGTTTGTGGCTGCAATAGAAATGTTACTTGGTTATTGCTTTTGCGCTCTCTAGCTGTAATTGCTGTTGTTGTTGTTGTCCTAGATTGTGTTGCGTTGTGTTGTTGCGGCTCTAGTGCGTATGTATGCCACTGATTTCCAAGTCGCCACAAAGGCGAATTTCACCGAGTCGTGCCAACTGAGCCTGAGTCTGGAGTTGTGAAAGCGCTCTTTATGCTGAATGGAATCTTATATTAAAGATGTTGCAAGACGGTGCGATGGCACGACTGCCACTGACTGCTGCCATTGACTGCGGCCGCAGTAACGCCATTGTTGTGTGCCGAAATAATAACAGGAATTCTAACAAAGGCGCACACAATAACCAAGGCAACAGCTGCAACGCAAGCAACACTCGACCAGCAAAAACAAGTGAGTACACTGCACTCAAGATGCTCGACTTTTAGATGCCCAGCACAGCTTAAATTAAACAAAAATTAAAATAAATTAACATAAACTATTAAAAGAAATATTTGAAGTCATAAGAGACAGTCCTTTTCCACAGGGACCATAATTAATATGAGAAATAAGCTAAAAAATCAAAATTTACAGACTTTTATTTGAATAATCATAATTTATAATTATATGCGACTTAAGCAGAAAAAAAGAATAATTATTATTTAATTTTTTTTTTCATCAACAATAATTATTAAAATATATATTTATTGCATTAGTCCTAACATAATAATTACAAATATTTTAGGTGTTTTTTGCACCTTGCCTTAAGAGTTTTTTAAGACCTTAAAAATACTGTAATTGAAAAAAATGTATGGGTATAATTTAAGCATAAATTGCAATTGATTTTATAGTATATTCTCTTAGTTAAAATTTAGATCAACAACAATTAATTTTAGACCTTGGTTTTTTTTTTGACACATTGCGTGTACTTGCAGGATTTTGCTTGTGCGTCTGATTGGCGCCAACACTTCAAGTATTTCTTTCTGGTAAGCTGACTAGAGTCTTAAAACTCTTTGCTTAAGTCATGTGCGTCTCTCTGGCGCCGTTTGGCAAAACAGAACGAATAGAGCACTGGAGCACCCTGTTTAATACAATTTTGATTACAATTTATACATTTTGTTTTTAAATATTATTTTTATATTTAAATAAAAATGTTTGTTAATAAGAATCGCATAAAAAAATGTCATGTGCGTCTCTCTGGCGCCGTTTACCAAATCAGAACGCATTTTGACTAATATTTATAACTTTTTATGTATATATTTCAGCTTCCTAATATTTGTAATACATGCAGATACAGAAATTAAATAAAGGGTATCAAAAAAATATTTAAATAAAAATGTAAGGTAACAAGAAACGCATGTGCGTCTCCTTGGCGCCGTTTACCAATACAGAACGGATTTTGACTAAAATTTTTATTTTTTTATGTATATATTTCTGCTTCCTAAATTTTGCAATATATGCATATGCAGAAATTTAATAATGGATATATTTTTGCATATTTTTTGCATATATATGCATATATTTTTGCTTCCCAATATATGCAGATATTAAAAACAAATAAAGTGTATCAAAATATATTTAAATAACAATGTTAGGTAACAAGAAACGCATAAAAATAAATAAAAAAAGTGTACCTTCACTTATTTATTTCGAAATTTTGTATATCTCAATTATTTTATCGGATTGTTAACCGTTTGAAATGAAGCATTGTCACAAACCCAAGAGTCTATGTAGCCTTTTGGTTACTGGGCTAATCAGGCAGCACTGCTTTGCTGTTGTTGTTGTTGCTGCTGTAACTGCTGTTGGTGTTTGAAGCGGAAACTCAAAGCGCGTAAACCGGAAACTGCTGTTTAATGGCGCCAGTGCGCATGCAAAAGCCGCCAGAATCCAGTCAACGCACAGCAGCCGGGAAATGAAATTTAATTTATAGAAAACAGCAATCTGCAATGTGCTGAAAATGTAATTACAATTTTCCATTTCCATGGCCATTGCCATTTTCCATTCCCATTTCCATATCCATATCCATTGGCATTGTCATTGCCAATGCCAATTCAACCTTTTGCGGCCATACACAACGGCCAGGTTATGCTCTCGTAATTATTTAACGACTGCAAACATCCATTGTGTGTGCCCCTCATTTCTAATTAAAGTGATAGATTTACCTAAGCGATGGGATTTTAATGTGATTTCATTTGTTAAATGCCAGTTTGAAGGCCGCTTTTCAGTCCTTGAAGCTTTGCTTTTTGCTTGCGAGATAAGCAAATGCCCAAAAAGGCTTAACAATTAGAAAAGGAAGCAGACTCTACACTGCTAAAGAAACTAGTTACTTTTTAATCAAAATATTAGTTTAACATTTAAGTCAAAGATGGAATTTTAAAATAAAATATGTCTTATTTCAAAACAATATTTTTAATTTTTTTTTTTAATTTTTGTATAGTTAAATTTTTTATAGAATATTCCCTTACTTTTTTCTTCGAACTTGTCTTTAAAAAATATATTTTAGGTATACATAAAGATTTTTTAAGATTTATCCCAAATCGATTTTTTCCTATATTTATATTAGAATTTTGTTTACTTTTTTATTTAAAGTTATTGTGATTTTTTAAGATTTATATTTCAATTTTTTTTTCATATATTCGAATTTGTGTATACTTTTTTCTTCAAAGTTGTATGGTTACTAAATATAATCTTAAATGTATGATGATATGTTTTAAGACTTATATTAGAAATTTTTTTTATATTCTTAAGAGAATTTTTTTATTTTTTTTCCTTGAGAGTTTTCTTTTAAAAATAAAATTTAAAGTTTATATTGAGATATTTTGTTTGTTTTAGAAATCATAAATTTTTGCTCAGTGTGTCTACAAGCATTGTATACGGTGCCACAACTATTTATTTATAATTAGTTTATTATACATTTGTGTTTCTTTCTCCTCAAAAGTTGTCTTATTTAAAAACAAAGTTTTTAGTTTATATTTCGATTTTTCTTAGATTTTTATTACAAATTTTGGGCTAATTTATTATATTCTCAGTGTGTGTACAAATATCGTATTTATAAATATTTTTTTTTTCTTTATCCTCAAAAGTTATCATATTTAAAAATAATATTTATGATGGGTATTAAGATATATCTTAGATTTATATTGATTAAATTGTTCATTTATTTTTTCTCAGTGTTGCTACAAGTATTGTTAATGGTGCCACTTAAATTTATTTATAAATATATTTTTTTTCTTCATCGTCAAAAGTTGTCATATTAAAAATTAATATTTTTGATATGTATTTAGAGATATCTTAGATTTATGTTGATAGAATTGTTCATTTATTTTTTCTCAGTGTGTCTACAAGTATTGTATATGGTGCCACGCCCCCAGACGCCTTGAGTTGTGCTGTGTCTATTTTTGCTTGTCAAACGAACATTGGACTTAACTAGCAAAAATGTAAGCGTTAGCATATTTGATTGCCATTGCTGCTTGTCAAGGATTATGTGTCTTAGTTTCGTGTTAAAGGATTTGCGCATTTCAGCCATTTTTCGTATCTATCCATTCATAGCACTCTTCCACTTTTCCACATTTTCCTCATTTTCCACCGTCTCGTTGGCTACAGTTTTTGTCAGCTTAATGCCCCTGTGCTTATCAAAGTAGCAAAGCAGCTAATCATCAATGTTGTATCGAGCGTTGCTAATAAAACTGCCAGCAACCTTCCTGGCCAACTTGGCAGGTTGGCTTAAAGTGCCGAAGTATGTAACCATATTGACTACACCACTCAATTCATCAGTCTATCAGTTTATCAGTCTAACAGTCTATCAGTTTTTCAGTTATTTATCTGCTCATTTGTCCGTTCGCTTTAATGCACATTGCAAAAAGTTTGTTGTTTTGTCATTAATATTTCAAATTGTTAGATGTAAACTTTTCGTGTACAAGCTACTGATATTAAGGCAACATTTAGTTCAGCTGTCATTTGTTCTATTTTTCTTTTTTCTATTTTAAAATTTTGTGTTTTTGGTATGTTCGAGTTTTAGTTCCACTATTACGTGTAATGTGCAAACTGTGTTGTTCATGATACTTGTAGTATAAGGGAAATACAAATAAAAAGTAATTTTAGAACACAAATTTTATGTTAAAAGTCAAGTTAAAATGAATTGCATAACTTTGCTATTTATAAGCTAACCACACAGCTTATTAATATGTTTAGTATTTAATAATATATTTGGTAAAAGATAAACCAATAAATTAACCATTATAGCAGAGTTTTGAGATTCGTCTGAAACTTATTGAGTATCATAATTATTTTGTATATTAGTGAACGATTTGTATAAACTGTTACAATAACATCTAAGATAAAGTCTTTTGAGCCAAAATTTATAATTTTCTTCTTAATTTGTTATATAAATTTCTAAGATTTTAATTTGCTTGAATTTTTTTTATAGCTTTTCCTTATTTTGATAAATTTATTTATTTTTTTTTACATTTAAATTTTGCGTAAAATAAAGTCTTTTGAGCAAAAATTTATAATTTTCTTCTAAATTTCTCAGATTTTAATTTATTTGAGTTTTTTAATAACTTTTCCTTATATTGATAAATTTATTTATTTTTTATTACTTTTAAATTTGCAGTAAGAAATGTGTATACAAATAAATTGAATACTTACATTGATACGTCAACAATTTATATTGATTTGTCGATTTGAAAATAAATATTAAATTAATAAAATATATATAGATATAAATGATTTACAATTATTATTTTTAAGCTTACATAAAATAAACGCAAAGAATGGAGTGCAATATCGATTTGTAAATTATAATTTATGTATATTAAAAGAAAATACATGACTGAATTGAATAACTGACTTTTGTTTAAATTGATTACATAACATATTACAATGTTTTTAAGATTTTATTAAAATAAACTTCAACTGCAATGTATTGGGTATTGAATATATCGATTTTAGATTGATATCTGCAGCATTGAAATAAAAGATATTAAGCTCAGTGGACAAAGCATTACGAAATAGAATTTGATTGTAACTATACGTTATATAAATGTATATGTTTACATACATGTGTGAGTGTGTGTGTGTGTGTGACTGCGTGTGTGTGACTGCGTGTGTGTGACTGCGTGTGTGTGTGTGTGGATTATCATCACAGTCAGTTGCAGAACTAATTTAACATGCTGTGTTGTCCTTTGTGGCTTCGGTTTTGTCACATTGTCACATGCTCTGGGGTTACAGGGTGGTGCATGGCTAGTACAGGGTGCTGCAGCGGGTGTTATGAGCTGTGTAACGGAGCTTACGACCGCAATGCTGTTGCTGTTATTGTTGTTGTTGTTATTACACTCATTTTCATTCATTTGCTGGCTGGCATTTTGTGTATTTGAGCAGAAATTTTGATTTGCCTGCAACCGGAAATCCACAAAATAAACTGCAAATATATTTACATACAATACAGCGGGCTGCATTTCAGGGCTGCACTCTCATCATTTCTAATTCGCAAACGCGCCTTTTCACAATGCAATTGTTCACATGGCTGTATGTGTGTGTGTGTGTGTTTGTATGTGTGTGTGTGTGTGTGTGTGTGTGTGTGTGTAACTGACTTTCAGTGCAGCCAAACAAGAGACGAGCTTAAAGTTCACAACAGAGCTCTGAAAGGCATTTGATAATCCTTCAATCTGTCAATATATGTACATATAAATGGTTGCACACATGATTACACTCACTTACACAAATACACGTACGCATACACAGCCACAAACACGCACACACGCACACACACTTGGACAAAGAGCAGAACTTTGCCAGGCTGAAGGACTTTACAAATTGCATCGACTGCAAAATCGACTATCAACCACTTGGAATGACCTCACACACTATCTTACATCCCTTTCTCTTTGTCTCTCTCTCTTTCTCTCTCCCCCCTCCTCTTTATTTTCTATTGATATTTGTCTTTGTTCCAATTCGCAACGCATAATTAAAATTACGTGTCTGTGTACTTAATGCGAGTATCCTTATATACAGAAAAGCATGTTCAGGCCAACATTTCTCTCGCATTTGAACATTAAATATGACAGCAGCTAAATACTCACAGATACACACACACACACACACACGCACTACACAGAACGCATAAGTTTAGTCTTTTGTACTTAAGCAAATCTGATTGAAATACTTTTAGACTTTTTTTTTAGGACTATTCGCTGTAAAAAACAGATTTAAAATAAAATTTAAGCAATGAATTTCAACAATTTATGCAGTTAAATTTTTTTTTTCACAAGTCGGATAGAAAAATTTTAAAAATATAAAGGAATTTTATTAATTCTCTCAGTGAGCTATGAATCAATATATAGTACTTATTTTAAGGAAATTGTAAGTCTGATTTGCTTCAAGCTCTACAAAGCTCTAGAGATTTTGAGCAGATATCGTTGTTCTTGAAACGTTTTCCAACATACTTTCTGAGTAACCAATTAAACTTATTTCAAATTTTAATAAAACTACAGTAAATAAAGAAATTAAAAAGGTATTTGTAATATTTTATTCAAGTTAAATACTAAAATAATTTATAGGCTATTTCCACGACCACTCACATTTGCCACATTTGCTCACATTTGAATGTGGCTTTCCACGACCAAATGTGAAACTGTTAAAACATTTTCCATTCACCCGAAATAAATGCAATTATAATTCGCGCAAATTTTATGCTACATAAATGTATTGAACAAAACCGCTGGTTAAAGTGTTAATTGCTTTTTTCTATAAAAATATACTGAAATCCGCCGGGGTGAATGGCAAAAAATCTTAGCATTCATTACGAATGAGCCAAAATGATCATTCGGATTTTGTACTGAAATGAAGTCCACATTCGGCCCGAACTATGAAAATGGAGTCGAGTTTTAATTTTTTTAAGATTTTTTTTTTTTTTAATTAAAATTTTATTGTACTATTGTAATTCAGAAATTAGCTTTAGAATCTCAAAATAATAACCCTATTAAATATTACGAGATCTTAGATTGTGTAAACACTTTTTCTCTCAGTGTAGCACTCACTATAAGTTGTTACTGATTTGACTAACGTTTCTTAATGCTTGCCTTGATAAAGTTTTCAGTTTGTGGAAATTTGCATTTAACTTCATTTGCTGATTCCACTCGAAGACTCATAACTCGTACTCGTACTCGAACTTGTACTTGAACTCATATTAAAGTTAAGCACTTGTGAAAAGAGCAGTTAGTCGACAGCAAAGTGCCGAAATAGCATAACTAATTAATTTCGAGTGCTGCCATTTCATATGGAAGATGCATGTGCAATCGACAGATTTATGCTTGCACTTGCCATTAATTGAATCATTCATAATAATAGAAATAGATTTATTATTCAAGTCAAATTCACAGAGCTTAAAGTTTCATCTTCCAGTTTTCTTCGGCGTCTGGGGATGAAATGCCATTCACGTCTAGTACTTTATTTCTACCAAATTGTAGCTTAAATGTCCCTAGACACATAGGTACATAAACTGAGATACTTAACTTTGCTTTTTAATTTAAAGTCATGTCATAAAACTTGTCACACGTTTAAGATTTTCTGTTAAATTGTTGCTCAATTTGTGTCTGTTTGGAAATTGCTTTTCACTTTATTAAAGTTGCTGTCTGTGGATTTTTATTTCAGAAAATAAATGATATACAGAATGTATAGCATACTTTTATGCAATGCAAAATATGTCAATGTCAATTCTAATGTATGCGACGTTGTCGACTCAGTCCCACAATTCATCATTACTCGAAAAGAGACCACACCACAGGACACTCCAACATAGAGAACAGCAAAGGGCATTTCCCCACAGCAACCTTTGACATTGTCTCGGCCAGGTCAGGCCAGGCCAGTTTGTCCATTGGTCAAAGATAAAAGCCTGGCCAGGCCATCGAAACTGTCTCA